>NC_088406.1:51678108-51978108 GCF_034236695.1 Oncorhynchus nerka
GGGTCTATACCCCTTCTAAACGGCTATCTTCTCCTCTTTCACTCCTCCCTCTCATTCACTCATTTATCTCCCACTCGCTCTCCTGCAATTCAGGCCAGACAGCTTAATGAAAGGCCGGGGGGGGGCAGATGTAACTCAGTCCCCTCTATTAGATTTCACCCCCCATCCTCCCATCTCCACCTCCTTCATTATTACCTGACCTGACTGACCCTGGAGAGGGGACTGGTGACACGGAACCTCACACTTTATCTTCTTTCTCGTTCCCTCAATCTTGCCCAAACTCTGCCCTCACTTCTCCTTTTCGTAATCCTCGTACTTTTCCCTTTCTCAAAGTCTCTCTCTCTCGCTCTCTCGTTCTCCTGCCTTCACTCACTGCTTCCCACTGTCATCCTAATCCCCCTCTACTCCACTATTAACAACAGGGCTCTACTCCACTATTAACAGCAGGGCTCTACTCCACTATTAACAGCAGGGCTCTACTCCACTATTAATAGCAGGGCTCTACTCCACTATTAACAGCAGGGCTCTACTCCACTATTAACAGCAGGGCTCTACTCCACTATTAACAGCAGGGCTCTACTCCACTATTAACAGCAGGGCTCTACTCCACTATTAACAGCAGGGCTCTACTCCACTACTAACAGCAGGGCTCTACTCCACTACTAACAGCAGGGCTCTACTCCACTACTAACAGCAGGGCTCTACTCCACTACTAACAGCAGGGCTCTACTCCACTACTAACAGCAGGGCTCTACTCCACTACTAACAGCAGGGCTCTACTCCACTATTAACAGCAGGGCTCTACTCCACTATTAACAGCAGGGCTCTACTCCACTATTAACAGCAGGGCTCTACTCCACTATTAACAGCAGGGCTCTACTCCACTATTAACAGCAGGGCTCTACTCCACTATTAACAGCAGGGCTCTACTCCACTATTAACAGCAGGGCTCTACTCCACTATTAACAGCAGGGCTCTACTCCACTATTAACAGCAGGGCTCTACTCCACTATTAACAGCAGGGCTCTGTCCCTTTGGCCCCTTCCTCCGTCTTTTCTTCCCTTCATCCTACACCACACTCTTGGAATGTGTCTGGCCCCTGTCACGAAGATAGCAGCCATGAAACACCCACACACACACACACACACACACACGTCAGTAGTGACATTCTGGACATCAGTGTTGTCCGCAAGAGGAACAGAAAAGCTCTGTTCTGGCAATGAGGCAAAAAAAAAAAAACGAACGGTTGTGAAGCTCTGGCCTACAGCCCCGATGTCTATTCGGCCAGCAGCCATCATCATAAATCCCCCCTGGCTTACCACCGCCTTAGCCCAGAGAGAGACGGTGAAACCGCCAACGCAGAGCACCTTACTAAAAACACCCATGACATTACTACAGCTTTTCCTAATAAAAAGACAGCTCCTAGGTGTCACAAACCCGGTCAAATAAAAGACCAGATCTGATGGTGTTGGACCTAATAGAGCCAATACACACCTGACCCGGCCTACAGACCCGTCCATATTAGCTCATGCCAAAGCAGATGTATTTCTCTCTGAAGGAGGATGATCTAACTCGCCTGTAGATACCTGCCTCAACTAGATAGGACAGGGTCTGTAGCAGCGACTACACGCATACCAGAGAGAGGAGATACTGTGTACCTGCCCACCTCATGGCTACTCCTAGAGAGAAAGGCAGCCTTATATACTGGATTTACACCAGGGGCCCGCTGTGGAATGTTCAGATATAAATACGCTATGTGGAACAAACATGCCTCTCTGACAAGTCGAATAAGGAATCACGTCGGCTCTACTTGTGGCATTTGTACTGGCGACGCTCGACAATGTGGTCCTGACCACGTCCATGCCCACATGGACAGAGACAGTCTTCACCTGTCCACACCCAAGTATATTATATCTATGACTTTAGAAGGCCAGGGTCATCTGACTTCACCTCCTAGCTATACCATACTTATGTAAAAAGGCCCGGGGGGTATATGGCCAACGCCATCTTAAGCAACGCGGAGTGCCTGGATACAGCCCTTAGCCGTGGTATATTGGCCATATACCACAAACCCCGAGGTGCCTTATTGCTATTTTAAACTGGTTACCAATGTAGTAATTAAAAGAGTAAAAATCTGTTTTGTCATACCTGTGGTATACAGTCTGAAATACCACGGCTTTCAGCCAATCAAAACCACCCAGTGTCTAATGTACTGTATCTAAGCCTGCCCTCACCTGTTGACATTCATCTCCCATCTCAGCTCTTCCCAATAGTAAATCTAATCTGTGTCTCATCTCTTACCTGGCAGACGGCGCAGTAGTGGAGCAGCAGCCCGGCGCTGACACAGGCACACACAGACACAGAGAGGAGGTGAGAGCGTAGCCAGTCCCACACACTCCGCACAGGGTCTCCAAACGTGACCTCCACGAGCGTCCGGCGCTCCATCAGACTGTCCCTCAGTTAGCCTAGCGGGGTTAGCATTTAGCCTTGCCCCCCTCTCTATGTCACTGTTAGCCTAGCACGAGCATTTAGCCTTACCTCTGACTGATAGAAGCTCTGTCCCCCAGTTAGCCCTGCAGCATTAGCAGTCAACCAATGGAATTGCCTGGCTTTGTTAACTTGTGTTCTGGTGAACCTCCCCTCTCATATGAGGTTACACTATAATCCCTCTCCCACTGAGCCCTCCCCCTCTCTCACTGCCTTATCTTTAACACCAACTCGTCTCGGTCTTCTCAGCCGCATTGTGTCACCCTCTTACTGTACCACTGTCTCCCTACATGATATTCTCTTCTCCCTCCCCATCTCGGGCTCGCTCTTTAACTCGTCACTCTCCCTCCCGCTCTCTCACTAATCTGTAACTTAACGCTCAATTTTCCCTCCAAATGCATTATGACCTCTGCCCCCCCTTGTCAATTTTCCCTCTAAATTCATTATGACCTCTGCCTGCCCCCTCCCCTTGTCAATTTGTCCCTCTCCAAGTTTCTTTCCCCTCTCTCACACCAACTGCCTTTCTGACATCCTCTCACAATCTGTTTATAGTAGTCTCTCCCTTTCTCTAATCCCTCCATCAGCCTGTACTGAGCCGGTGTCCTCAGAAACCCAGAGTCCCTAGTGACATACATGACTGTAATACCTCTTTAGTCTACACTGCTTTTGACGACACATACTAGTCACCGGAAATATACTTCTGTAGTGTAAGGAACTTCTATGAGAGATGTCTCCCACACTAGCTCCGGGGGTAGTGTGGGAGACATCTGCCCCACATACACCCCCCTGAGTAGTATAGCGTAAAGACAATGGCTCTCCCGCACTTCATGTTCCTGCAGGAATTACCTCAATACCAGCAGACAACATTTTTTTGCTCTGTTAGCTAAATTGAAAATAAAAAGGTTTTCAAAATATCCGCACATATTTTACTCATGTAAATCCAGAGAGACAAGTGAGAGAGAGAAAGAGAGAGCAATAGTGGGGAAAAGGCAAAAACCCTTGAAGTGTGTGAGTATAATGCAAAAGACATCTATCTACCTAACGTAGCCAATTCTGCTTTGTCATCATGCTGGAACCAAAGTGAATTACTGGATTGGATATTCAGAGGAAAACAACATTTCCAAATACCACTAACCCCGTTTTCTTTCCCTCTTTCTCTCTCAAACCCAGGACTCCTTGGGAAACAGTGGCAATTGTTACTGATTGGACTATCCGGACTATATAAAGAACATTTTAATCCACTAGAGTACTCCCCCTATAGCTCCCTCTAAACCCTTCCCCCGCAGTCCTGTCTCTCTTTGTCCCTCAGCGAGAGAGGTATGAAGCGTTTGATTTACAAAGGGGGTACTCCCTGTTTTAGTGCTCACAACACCAGTGTGCTGTAGTCTTTAAAGACGTCCTCCAACAAACAAAAAACATTCTGTTGAAAAGTGATATCCCAAGTATAAATACAGTGAAGTACACATCCTAAATGGTAAAAAAAAAAAAAAAAAACATTGAGTAAAATAGTTTTTTTTTTAAAGACAACCGCAAACTTCAAGGAGTAGGCCAATTCAAGGAGTTAGTCTGATGGGTATATGTGATGTCAGATTGATGGCCTTCCCCCTTGCTTGAGGAACAATAGAGAACAAAAGAGGAAAGCCCCCCCCCCACACACACACACACACACAATGGCATGATTTACCTGGACCACCTATTGAGATGTACCTTTTGTTAAGTAAATCTTGGGATATCACTTTCCAACAGGAAAAGTTTTTTAATTTTTTTTATTATAAATTAAAATCGCTGGATGAGGTCTTACTTTTAGGTGTGATGCTGCTCTTTTTCAGGCCTTTTCAAATCCACTCCCTTCTGCTCTCTGTGGCATGAGCACAGCTCAACCACAGCCCAGTCAACACAAAAAAACAGAAGTCTGACACAAATGTGTGTTTTAATGCTTTTGTGAACACTAACAAATATGTGTGAGAGTGCTGCAAGTTTGCAATTGTGAGTTGCATAACGGGAGTTTGTGTACGAGTTGGTTCTTGTGTGTGCACATGGAGCATGCCCTGTATGAGCACTGGTATGTGTTGTGGGGTATATTGTAGTGTGTGTGTGTGTGTATAGAGAGGGTACTTTATCACTCCTCCACTCATCTATATTTTCCTCTGCATTCTGTTCCACTGCCTGTGAATCAGTGGAAAACCTTATGCCGTGGTGCAAGGCTTAGACGGGGGGGAAGATGGAGTCAGAGAAATGAAGGGATGATGCAGGCAGAAATTAGACTAAGAAATAGGTTAAAAGTAATGTGAATAATGCAAGACGTTACATTCAAAATACAAACCGAGAGAGAGAGAGAGAAAAAATGAAAAAAAAAGAGAAACAGCGCCATATATGGCAATGATGTCGCCTAGCAACGCAACTGCCTTCAGCCCAATTTTCCATGACACACTCTGAGCTGTGAACGCGAGACGGCAGAGTGTGTAGTGTGCGAGTGTGTGCCTTAAACTCTGAATATGTATTTGTGTGAGCAGGCAAGTGTCTACTTGGTACATCATTGAGCACAAGGTTAAACAACTGGTTTGGCCACACTTTGAAAGCCTACACTAAGCCAATAACAACAAAGGCCCTAATACTACCACCACCGACAACACTCCTCAGTGATGCCGTATCACACCAGCTAGATCCAAAATGGATGCCCCAATACAGTCACTCACTCCTCAGTGATGCCGTATCATACCAGCTAGACCCAAAATGGATGCCCCAATACAGTCACTCACTCCTCAGTGATGCCGTATCACACCAGCTAGATCCAAAATGGATGCCCCAGTACAAAACACTCACTCACTCCTCGGTGATGCCGTATCCCCCCAGCTAGATCCAAAATGGATGCCCCAGTACAATCACTCACTCCTCGGTACTTCCCTGTGTTCCAGATATTCAATCATAACAGTAGTGTGGGATCTACAATTTGTAAGTCGCTCTGGATAAGAGCGTCTGCTAAATGACTTAAATGTAAATGTAATGTAAGATGGGAACTGCTGACCAACCCCCTTTCACCCAGACGACACTCATGCATTAACAAGGATGACACACACGCGCAAATATGGAAATATCTGAACTCGCAGAAGATAAAGCGAATCGGAGATAAAGCAAATGTAGTGAGGAAAAGAGAGAGAGCGAGACAACCTAGGTAGGAAACGTTGAAAAACAGCTTCTGTCTCAAGGCCATCAGACGGTTAAACAGCCATCACTAACATTGAGTGGCCGCTGCCAACATACGGACTCAAATCTCTAGCCACTTTAATAATTACAAATTGGATGTAATAAATGTATCACTGGTCACTTTAAACAATGCCACTTTATATAAATGTTTACATACCCTACATTACTCATCTCATATGTATAAACTGTACTCTATACCATCTACAGCATCTTGCCTATGCCGTTCGGTCATCGCTCATCCATCTATTCATATGTACATATTCTTATTCATGCCTTTACACTAGTGTGTATAAGGTAGTTGTTGTGAAATTGTTAAGATTACTTGTTAGATATTACTGCATGGTCGGAACTAGAAGCACAAGCATTTCGCTACACTCCCATGAACATCTGCTAGCCATGTGTAGTTTGGGTACATTTTCTGGAGGCTCTCTCTCACCACACATTGACTCACACACAGCATAGAAACCCACTGGAGTCACACATCAATGCCATCTAAATAGATCAGTCATTATGTGTTATTTGGAAAGCCATCTCCCTCTCAGAGACATGAACAAACAAGGACTGAACAGATGTCCCCCTGGAGTAGTTTCTCTCACAAACAAAGGCACATTGATTATGCACTCAGAGAGAGACAGAAAGTAAAAGGGAGAGAGAGAACGCGTGTGTGTGTGTGTGTGTTGGTGATATGTAACATGTGGAAATTCTAGTATTTCCACACAGTCTTTCTCGGTGGTGACTTCTAGGATTCACGCCATTCCTGTTCAGGAAGAGAGCTTGCCTGATTTTCAATTGGTCCATTGCCAGGAAAGACATCCTGTTTTTGAGCTAGTGTCATTCCAAGCATTTCTGGTCAGGGCGCATCAAAGGCCTCCGACTGGGGAGGGAAACGCCATAAATGTACCACTGTAAGAAGGTTAGAGCTGCATCATACATGGGACAAAACAAGAACAGCTCGAGGTTCAGAAAATGACCCCGTGTTAATCGAGCCGAGCTCATTAGTGATAATCACAGTCAAGGGTCATAGTGGTTGGGGGTCATGGGTAAAGAGTCACTCAGGAGTCAAAGGTTCACCGATCACCAATAAAACGCCCTATTCATTGGCTTAGGAGTATTATGTAAGAGACACCAAAAGTTAACCTGGCCCTCTGATAGGCCAGCCGATTTCCATCATATTGTTTACACCTAACTGATCTATGCATAAATACAATAAGCACAATATGCACTCCAAACTCCTTCAGGTTCCACGGGTCATTTAAAATAAAATACAAATTATACCCTTGACACAGCCATTGACCTAATATTCACCACATCCCCTGCGGTAGGAGCACATGGCCTTGGTGGCTTTGTGTTTGTGACCCGAGTGAGACGTCAGTAGGTCTGACACAAACACTGACATTGAGGAAATAACACTGAGTGCGTTTGTTTTATTGACATGCAATCTGGAAGTCATCAAAATGGGAGTGAGGTGCTGGGACACACATTACCAGTGAAGGTCTGCTCTGCGCATTAGGACATCATTTTTAATCATAGTGCATCTCATAAATGAAAGAAGAAGAAAAAAGACTTGGCCTTATATCAATAGCATGAGAGCATACTAACTGTACCATGGAAGTGTGTGTGTGTACAGAAAGTAGCCTAATAAAAAGCATGAGCTGGCATACACCCAGAGAAATGATCTTGTGTAGAGGTACTGACTAACTGTGAATACACTGCAAGCTACACAAATAAAGAGAGTTTAGCCAATAAATCACCGGGAGTCTTTATTTATTTGTGTACAGAGAGTAAATAGGCCTGTGTGTGTATATATGTATATATATATGCATGTGCCCATCTTTGGCACTTCCAGCCAACATTCAGGACCGATTATAGCAAAGGAGTTTAACATAATACTACTGTGTGCTTTTGTATGCAACTAAATAGAAGATAAACTCTAGTCAGTAGACCTCCACCGCATTTATCGCACAATAATTCATATATATATATGGCACACTTACCCCCGTGCTTTCGTCTGGGCTGCCCAGCGTGTTGCCTATGACTGGGGACAGGCTGGGCTCGATGTCGCTGCCGTTGAAGTCATCCTCGGACTCCTCAAAGGACGAGGCGGAGGACAAGCAGCCGGCAGAGGACGAGTTGGAGAGCTTTCTGTGAAAGCGCATTAGCGCCGGGGAGCCTCCGCAGCCACTGTCCGAGCATGGGGACTCATCATCGGCGTGTGGGCCCAGCGATGATCCACCGACTCCGAGTCCCATGGTCCTTGGATCTAGTGTTTCCTGGGTCCAACTGGGGCTTAGATCTCTGGTTATAATAAGCTTTGGGATAGTACCGGGGAAACTTTGGCTGCCTAGTGGACTTTGGACCTGTCCGTGTGGCTGTATTGGAGAGTTGATCGAGGGGTCCTCCTGGTTCCCCGACTCAACTGAACAACTGTTTTGATCATTTTTCCTGACAGCTTCGGGCTCACGGGAAGCAGTGAGAAAGTTAGATTTGGTCATTTCTACCTCTGTGTGGAGTAAATCATACCCTGTCGGTTCTGACACGCCATTTGTCAGAGGTTCGTCCAAACGCAAGCTCAGTGATGTCAGGGTCCGTCTTAAATTCTCATTGCCAGATGTGCGCCAATGGACTGAACCATCCGGTTGTACAGCCCCCGATACCCCCCTGACCTCCGAGGCAACCCCACCCTGTTTATCAAATCCGAATGGTTTGTTTTCCATGGCCCTCGCCGGGGCATTCCAGACATGGTCTTCTCCCGTTGTTTCTGGGCCGCTGCGCTGCGTGACTGCGCAGCGAGTTCTGTCGAATCCTCTGGACCGTGTTTCCAAGCCCGTCGCATCGAAGGACAAGTCGGCCGCTCCCTTGCTCACAGCGTCACAGTCGAGAGCCTGAATATTTTCATAATGAATTCCAGATGGGTGTTCGGCGACCGGGGTGGTGTGGTCCACTACCTCCGACTCAGTCTGGCCTCTCAACAACTTCCCTCGCCCGTTACCACGAAGGGTTTCCGAATTTCCAGATCCGATTACCAGCCCTACCTCTGGTTGACCTGTGCCTGGCGAAGGCAACTGCTTCGTTTTCATCCGATTCCTGTAAAACCGGTCACACCTTCGCTCCTCACGGGTAAATCTGCGGATAGGGAGTCGTTTGGGTGTTTCTGTTGGTTTCCATTTCGCTTTGCCTGGAGCTGCGGTGGAGTACGAGAGACCACAGCACGTTTGACCCATTCTGTACACGGTAGTAGTAGCGCACAAGTCACACCTTCCAAGATGTATCAAATTTGAAACAATTCGCACTGTGCAGCAAAGTAACACATGAGTCACGTGCTCCACTCATTGTTGCCAATGATGAATGACAATTATAGGAACATGTTTGAATGTCCAATATCTGCAAGAAAAAAAAGATGAAAACAGTTTTAGAATATTTTGCCAAAACACAACATAGGCTAGTCTACACTGCTTTCCATTTGGTCTGATCTATGTGATATTTCAATAAACAACTCCAAACAATGTCATAAGGTACAAGGTACACAATTTTGCTTTCATTAAAGGGACAAGTGACATTTGTGTCTGCGTGGAGGGTGAACAAAAATACATTTGGCTGTAAAACAGGAACGCTTTTTTTGTTTTTCTGTGCCTTTTAAGGCGAATGCTTTGCTCATGTTTCTTGCCTTGGGATTGTTGCCTCAAGTCTGTTTTGTTTGGCTTGAGATGGATGGTTTATGCCAGAGCTCAGAGCCCTATTCTACAAATCAGGGTTGAAGAGTTAAAGCCAATGTATGCATGATCTGAACATTTGGTCTGAGGATTCGTATGGCGGGCGTGACGCAATTCGCTGAGCCCCTGGCGGCATGCGGAGGCCAAATCTACCTCCATACAACATTGCTGTGTGCCTCAAATGTTGTAACAATGCGAAGTGGTCTGTATAGCTCCGCGTTGACATAATTGTTTGACGGTATGTGGGGGCGTGAGGTCCTGTATAAACACAAACTCACTTCCTTGGCAACTTCCTTCACAGCAGCTATGCGAAGCATAAAAAGTATGTTTGCTCTGACATCTGTGGAGGCCGCATCGCAGTAAATGCTGTACTGCCACTGTAGATGGCTGATTGGTCATGCAAATAATTTGACCGAGATAACTTTGGTCCACTCTCGAGTTCAACTCGGGATAACCAGTACCACGAACGTGGCTCACCTTTCAGTCAGGTACATTTCGATGGCAACAAATCCTTCAGAACTAAACTGCTCCAGGGCGGGCTAACTCCATTTATTCTGAATGAAGAGTCTGAGCCACAAGTTGAGGACCAATGAAATCAGATACCCTCCCCTCCATCTCGCAAAGATTGCATAGTCATCGCCATCGTTTGCGGAAGATGACTGATTCAATAGTTTATTAATGAAATGTTTTGTTTGTAAAACCTTTTTTTATGTTAAAATACCTATCACACATTTAAATATGACAGAATGCATTTGAACCTCCACACACAGTAAAACTTTTGTATGGAAATTATATTATTTTATTGATAGGACTGGGGGATAAGCACACTGAAGACGGCATTGACTATCAGTAATTAAATAAAGACTGCACTTCAAAAAGCCAATTTCACACCATTTCTGAATTAAAACCTAAACTTGTCTTTCATTTTGATCTGGGCACTAATGAAAATGTGGCAATGACTCACACATGGATTGATGTTTCAGAATTGTCTCAGCATGCGCAGTTACAAGCCTACAAACCTTTTTTTTTCAATTTTCGCCTAAAATGACATACCCAAATCTAACTGCCAGTACCTCAGGACCTGAAGCAAGGATATGCATTTTTTCTTGATACTCTTTGAAAGGAAACACTTTGAAGTTTGTGGAAATGTGAAATTAATGTAGGATAATATAACACATTAGATCTGGTAAAAGATAATGCAAAGAACATTTTATTTTTTGTTTTGTTCCATCATTGAAATGCAAGTCATTATATGACTTAGGACTCTAGGCACAATTTAAATATTGTCCACTAGATGGCATAAGTGTACGTGCAAAGTTTTAGACTGATTCAATGATCCATTGCATTATTGTTCAAAATGTTGTATCAAGTCTGCCCAAATGTGCCTAATTGTTTTTTTGATACATTTTCAAGTTCATAACTGTGCACTCTCCTCAAACAATAGCATGGTATTCTTTCACTGTAATAGCTACTGTAAATTGGACAGTGCAGTTAGATTAACAAGAATTTAAGTGTTCTGCCCATATCAGATATGTCTATGTCCTGGGAAAGGTTCTTGTTACTTACAACGTCATGCTAATCACATTAGCGCACGTTAGCTCAACTGTCCCGTAGAGGCTAGAGTAAGCGCCAGAAAGGTTCTTGTTACTTACAACGTCATGCTAATCACATTAGCGCACGTTAGCTCAACTGTCCCGTAGAGGCTAGAGTAAGCGCCAGGCGGATGAGCAATATCCTCCATCATAGGACAGATGAAGCCTGAGCTGAAATGTAAAGCTAGTTTAAGCTGACTAACTTTAGAAAACGCGGAGTAGATCTAGCTTGCTTCATAGTATACAACTCTGGTCTAGGCCTACCTAAAGCAGAGAGGAAGAGTCGAAGCAAGAGGGTTTACTCCTCCAAAAATCTGTCCACATTAAGCAGATCATTATTTATTAAGCAAGTGAGGAGTTTTTGTATGGGGGGGGAGGCAATGAGAGTGTCGAATTTAGTCAAGATACAAAATATATTGCTATTTTGATACCTAATGCTTATTTGACCTATTAGAAGTTTTGTAATGCTTAGGTTGTTACGAGTGTACTGATATAAGTGTGATGTGTGTGACACATATCCCGGGAACTTTATACCGGAGTTGTTCCTGTTGAAATGTTAGACGATCTATGCATCTCACTCTCCACTGAATACAGGTGGTTGACGTCAACACTCCTCATCAAATATTTTTTTAAGTATTAAAATAAGATGTATCCACCAATCTAAAGAGAGGAATAGGCGGGATCTTGACAGTCTACCGTTCCGCTCTGTGGGCAATGGATCCTATTGTTAGGGCGGTGGTACAAGCATCTCGTCATTATATCTACACTGAACAAAAATATGAACGCAACATGCAACAATGTCAAAGATTTTACTGAGTTATAGTTCATATAAGGAAATCAGTCAATTGAAATAAATTTATTAGGGCCTTATCAATGGATTTCACGAGTGGGAATACAGATATGAATCTGTTGGTCACAAAGTAGGGGCGTGGATCAGAAAACCAGTTAGTATCTGATGTGACCATCATTTGCCTCATGTAGTGCGACACACTTCCTTTACATAGAGTTGATCAGGCTGTTGATTGTGGCATGTGGAATGTTGTCCCACTACTCTTCAATGGCTGTGTGAAGTTGCTGGATATTGGCAGAAACTGGAACGAGCTGTCGTACACGTCCATCCAGAGCATCCCAAACATGCTCAACGGGTGACATGTCTGGAGAGTATACAGGCCATGGAAGAACTGGGACATTTTCAGCTTCCAGGAATTGCGACATGGGGCTGTGAATTATTATGAGGAAACATGAGGTGATGTCGGCGGATGAAGGGCACGACAACAGGCCTCAGGATCTCGTCACATTATCTATGTGCATTCAAATTGGCATAAATAAAATGCAATTGTGTTCATTGTCCGTAGTTTATGCCTGCCCATACCATAACCCCACCGCCACCATGGGGCACTTGTTCACACAACGTTGACTTCACATCTCACATCTCCCTCACTAGCTTCGCCACCATTACCTCATTTGCACTCACTGTATAGACTTTTTGTTTTCTTTTGTTCTACTGTAAGATTGACTGTATGTTTTGTTTATTCCATGTGTAACTCTGTGTTGTTGTATGTGTCGAATTGCTACGCTTTATCTTGACCAGGTCGCAGTTGCAAATGAGAACTTGTTCTCAACTAGCTTAGCTGGTTAATTAAAGGTGAAATAAAATAAATAAATAAATGAAAACACTCGACCACACGACGCCATCTTGGTGATTGCAACACTGGTGAGTCGTAATGTCAGAGTCACAAACTAGAAACTGAGCTAACCCCAATCAAATGTCTAGATTCTCTCTATTCTGTAGGGCAGGGAGGGACAACTGGCGGCCCGTGGCCCAATAAAAAATAAACACTTTTTTTTGGGGGGTCTGCCATCTGCCCGGTGCTGTTGAAACTGGGATTCATCTGTGAAGAGCGCACTTCTCCAGCGTACCAGTGGCCATCGAAGGTGAGTATTTTCCCACTGAAGTGGGTTATGATGCCGAACTGCAGTCAGGTCAAGACCCTGGTGAGAACTACGAGCTCACAGATGAGATTCCCTGAGACGGTTTCTGACAGTAGGTGTAGAAATTCTTTGGTTGTGCAAATTCACAGTTTCATCAGCTGTCCGGGCGAATCTGCAGTTAGTTTTATAACTAATATCATGCGATTCTACTCATTTTGCCATTGGGCAGAGTGAAACGTGCCGTTTTACAGCTACTTTCTTGCAATTCTACACATTTTGCAATAGGGTGGCGCTGTTTTCAATATGATAACTGGTGATCAATGGGCCCCACCCCAGTGGGTAAATCGACCATGCTTACTACGAGTTTTGATAGCTGGC
Source organism: Oncorhynchus nerka (assembly GCF_034236695.1). Lineage (NCBI taxonomy): Eukaryota > Metazoa > Chordata > Actinopteri > Salmoniformes > Salmonidae > Oncorhynchus > Oncorhynchus nerka. Next base: position 51,691,412 of record NC_088406.1, read on the forward strand.
TGCTAGGCAAACTTACCAATCTAAAAATATTTTGACGACATGGGCAAATTAAGTGACTGCTGATGCATAACCAAATGTTCTAAATTGCAACTTGTGTATTCTGTTACTCTAACTCTCAACAGTAAGTTGAGACCCCGACTGAGTCCCCCCAAAAAAAAGTGTTTATTTTTTATTGGGCCACGGGCCGCCAGTTGTCCCTCCCTGCCCTACAGAATAGAGAGAATCTAGACATTTGATTGGGGTTAGCTCAGTTTCTAGTTTGTGACTCTGACATTAGGACTCACCAGTGTTGCAATCACCAAGAAAAATGAACAGAACAGAAAAAGGCAGGACTAATGATATTTAGTCTTTCACCACACATTGTAATGGGGAAATGTAATATGACTAAAGTTCATATATATTTGAAATTGATCAACACAATGTTTAGGACGTTTTGAGTTTCTGTAATGTACCATTTCCAGTGTTCTGTTTGTGACACTCAAGGTGTGGATTGATGGTCGCTAGACTTGATGCTAAAATGTTATGGATTATTCTCATATCTGTTGATAGTGATTGACACCAGACTGGAGGTACAAGGACACCCTCATTTTCCACTGTTGATGACATTTTGTGAACACTGTGATTCTATGGCAGATGACAAAGTCACTGCCTTTTTTGATGACTTCCTACAAGCCTCTCAGGCTGGCGTTTGAGAAATGGATCAAATGTGTGTTGCAATGTGACCTGCTGACCTGGGTTCCACAATAGACAAGAGGCTTGAGTTTTTCCACATGTGGATTTGAATAGTCCCTATGCATGATCTATGCATCATGCCAATGCAATAAACTGACTCATAATCATGCAGTCTGACTATAATATCCAGACAGAACGAGAGCAGCATGACAGTAGAAACTCCTTCCTGTCAAGTCAGGAAGGAGTGCTTATTAGATGGAGTGAAATTAGATGGGAAGATAATGGAAAGATTGCATATGTTTTTATATTAGTTTATTTAGTAAATATTTTCTTAACTCTATTTTCTTAAAACTGCATTGTTGGTTAAGGGCTTGTAACTAAGTGTTTCACAGTAAGGTCTACCTACACCTGTTGTATTTGGCGCATGTGACAAATACAGTTAGATTTGATTTAATAAGGATGATGACAACACTGTGCCGCGTTGACACACCCCTTACGGATAGGGATGTTAGGTCACATACAATGTCCTTTTAGGGAAACTGGTCAATCCATATAGCTGCTCATGGAGGAAATTGCAGAGATGACTGATGGTAAGATACATTTAGCAACCAAGCAGACACCACAGAATAACCTAGTATGGTCATACGAAAAGATTAATGATGAACACATTAACAAGTTAGCCTAATGTAACAGGTTGAAGGTTGCAGCCGCTGCGCCACCTTGTTCAACAAGGTGAGGTCCTCGGATAAATACTAAATATTACTAAACATGAACAAAACACAGGTTCTTCGCATCAGGGGTGGAGGAGCATGGAAATTATAAGACATATTGCAATAGAAAGCTTTTTTTGTTCTGTTCTGTAGCAGCAAGCTTATTTTTTATTTTCTGTAGTAGCAAGAATGCTCTCATTATCCTCATTAATAATCAACAAGCAATAATCGCAGCGCTCTGCGCTACCGCTTGAGCAACAACTTTTGCAATAGTTAGATTCAATGTGAGATTTCAACAACAATTAGAAAAGTGCATAGTTGAGGAAGGCGTTCTCAGGACGACGGAGAGCGGATCTGGAGGGATATTGAGACTCGAGGCGCAAGAGCACTTACAACGGATTTGGATTAGGCCACACTTGTCCCCACTCTTGTCCTCCAAGAGCACACAAACCTGTAGCTGGTAGACAGGTCAGCTGAACTCTTCTTTATTTAAATTTGAATTGGCGGATCGCAACCAACTGAAAGGTGCATATACCACCACCTACTGAACTGGGGTGTGAGGCTGGTCACAAGCCCCCCTATTCATCTATTTCTCTTATCTAGCCCTGTGTTTCTGCCACAGGAGGTTGGTGGCACCTTAATTGGGGAGGATGGGCTCATGGTAATGGCTGGAGCGGAGTATGTGGAATGGTATCAAATACAGAAAACACATGGTTTCCATGTGTTGGATGCCATTCCATTCGCTCCGTTCCAGCCATTATTATGAGCCGTCCTGCCCTTAGCAACCGCCACTGGTTTCCGCCTAATGTTCTGGAGTGTGAATTCACTACACTTTGTGACACAAAAAGGGAAAGGAAAAAGTATGGTAAAAAGTGAAGAAAAATTGCCCTACCAACTAACCCTACACCCATTAAAACCTCATCACTATTCTACTATTTGGCCCTATCTGATCCTTCACCAGGCCAGCAGCCTGGGAGGACGGGACACTATCGTTCAACACACCTTGTAACTCTTCTTCAGTAAAATCTCCTACACCCAAGTCTTCTCTGCAGCTGCCACCACAATATCTATTTTCTGCCATTTATGTTCCATTTCTGCGGTACAGTTGATAACCATGGCTATGAACGCTAAGAAACCAATCTTACTCAAGAACATGTTATTCCTATCTCTACTGGTCTTAGCCAACACACAGGGAGCCTCATAGGATCCCTCACCCTGCACCCATCTCCTTTAACTACTTCCTTCACTGCCTCAGCATATGACACCTTCTGTAATAGTCTGATAATGGCCACATCAACCTGCTTTTATATCACTTCTGATGTCCAGCACCATTGGTTAACACACACAACTTATTCAATTGATACTACACATTTCTTTTGTCTCATGCCCTCTTGCACACTTCTCACATCTAGAAATCTCCCTCTTACACACTGCTACAACAGGACCATAGGCGTGGCACCTAAAACACCATAATGGGTTCAGTACAAAAAGCTCTCATGGGATAACTGACACATCCTAACTTGACCTTGTCGGGTAGACTCTGCATCAAAACTCAGCAGGACAGACAGTCTTCTCTGTTTTACCACGCTCTCCACCAGGTCTGCATCACACCAAACGTCAGGCATTACAGACATCGTGAATCTTACATTTCAGTTGATCCTCCTTAACACTTAATGCCACCCCAGTTATCCCTCCTTTCAACTGCGCCCTGCTCCGAAGAGCAAAGCAAGTCACAATTTTTGTCCCGAGGCATGTGATGTGGAGCACCCGCTCCCTCTGGGGTGAATAAATGCAAAGAATCACCGCGAGTCCACTTTGAGTTACTTTCACCGAGTCAACAGTCCCCAACCTCTTCATCACCCAACCTGATACCACATACGGATCAGCCGGTAGGCAAGGATCCATTCTTTCCAAAAATCTCACTCCGACTGTGCCAGAATCATCTTTATCATCATTGGGATGAGGCTCGAACTCTGTGGTCTTCACCGCACCTGCCACCTGCTGGTAATTCATCCTCGCTCTCGCAGGGGTAAACTTTTGAGCTACCGAGTATGTTTTTTTTTGTACTAGACACCAATCTTCCCCACCACACCGCTTCTCTCTACCCTGAGATATTTTCCTTCTTCCTCTCTTTCCAATAATGTCCATATCTCCATGCTCTTTAAACTCCTTCACCTGCTGTAGTAGCAAACTGTTCAAATGTTTCTTGTATGTTGAATTTGCCGCCATGTCGCATAGATTCAAAACGCTTTAACTCCGGGCATTTATACAAACAATACCGCCCCACACTCACAAGCAGCACCTGGAACTAATTGAAATTAAGTGACGCACGTCACACTAAGATATACACACTATGATGATCACAATAAATGTTATAAGATACATATAGGCTACAGATATTGTAACATGTGAAATCCATGGTCAAATAGTATACTGATGATTAGAGAGCCAAAGTTTAGATTTGATGTTATCGCCCCTGATATCAATAAGAGATCAAATGGGCTATAAAGCGCCACAGAAAACAACTACTTCTCCAAAGAGTATCAGATTTGTCTCCATAAACTAAAATGAAAACTTACCATCAGTCAGGTGTCTGCCAATAACCTGTTGTTTATCCTTTTTTGTTAGGCTGTGAACAAGAGTCTTAGTGAGATATCTATCTGTATCTGGGTGTGGAGGGGATGTGAATGCAGCTTATCGGTTTGATGTGTGTGTGTGTGTTCAACTGATAGAGGAAGAGCATGTCAAAATACTTGCTCACTAAGCATGGAGTGTTTTAAGTTGCTTTTCTTGTTCTTGTTCTTCCTCTTCTATGCTATTATGGTGGTCCGCAAACATACGTTAGAGGTGCATGCCGTCACTGTACAGGGTAGTGTACGAGATTTTAGACGACACTAATATTGATTCCAAGTAATTAACAAATGACAAAGAAACAAAATCAATGTACTTCTTTAGTCAGGTTAAAATGTCAACTCTGATCCACACAGGCTATGGGACCTGAGAAGGAAGAGAATTTTCGGACAGTATTCCTTGCAATGTACTGGAGACCCAATAGCTTTTCAGCAGCAGATACAATTATGGCCAGTTTCGTGGACTTCTTGTTCAGTTGGGCGGTACAATTAATCACATGAGCAATAAATGCCACAAAAATCCACCTTCTTTACGATCAGCATATCAGCTTCCCTCAACTGTTTGAACGACATTCTGAATCTCCAAAGGCTGCAGGGTGTCCACTGCCATATCTTCAGCTCCACTCGCTCCTTCAACTATTTAACGTGCCTCCATGTAGGAGACCTGTTGTACAGCCCTGACCCTTGCCACTTTAAACTCCTTTACCCTAACCGGGCACTCCGGGGAATTGGGAATGTGATTTCCAGCACAATTGCAACACCGTACTGCCAAGTAGTGAACATTAAATTCTCTGGCAACAGCTCTGGTGGACATTCCTGCAGTCAGCATACTTTAGACATCTGTGGCATTGTGTTGTGTGACAAAAACAGGTGCACCTGAGTAATGAGCATGCTGTTTAATCAGCTTCTTGACATGCCACACCTGTCACGTGCACGGATGATCATGGCAAGGGGGAAATGCTCACTAACAGAGATGTAAACACATTTGTGCCCACAATCTGTGAGAAATAAGCATTTTGCGCGTATGGAGAATTTATTTTATTTCAGCTCAGGAAACATGGGACCAACACTTTACATGTTGCTTTTATATTTTTGTTCAGTGTACAGTACCAGTCAAGAGTTTGGACACACCTACTCATTCAAGGGTTTTTCTTTATTTGTACTATTTTCTTCATTGTAGAATAATAGTGAAGAAATCAAAACTATGAAATAACACAGATGGAATCATGTAGAAACCAAATAATTGGTCAACAAATCTAAATATATTTTATATTTCCGATTCTTCAAAAGTAGCCACCCTTTGCCTTGATGACAAGCTTTGCACAATCTTGGCATTCTCTCACCCAGCTTCATGAGGTAGTCACCTGGAATGCATTTCACTTAACAGGTGTGCCTTGATAAAAGCTCATTTGTGGAATTTCTTTCCTTCTTAATGCATTTGAGCCAATCAGTTGTGCTGTGACAAGGTAGGGATGGTATACAGAAGATAGCCCTATTTGGTAAAAGGCCACGCCCATATTTTGGCAAGAACAGCTCAAATAAGCAAAGAGAAACAACAGTCCATAATTACTTTAAAGACATGAAGGTGAGTCAATCCGGAACATTTCAAGAACTTTGAAAGTCGCAAAAACCATCAAGCGCTATGATGAAACTGGCTCTCATGTGGACTCCTACAGGAAAAGAAGACCCAGAGTTACCTCTGCTGCAGAGGATAAGTTCATTAGAGTTACCAGCCTCAGAAATTGCTGCCCAAATAAATGCTTCACAGAGTTCAAGTAACAGACATGTCAACATCAACTGTTCAGAGGAGACTGTGTGAATCAGGCCTTCATGGTCAATTTGCTGCAAAGAAACCACTACTAAAGGACACCAATAAGAAGAAGAGACTTGCTTAGACCGGTGGAAATCTGTCCCTTGGTCTGATGTGTCCAAATTCGAGATTTTTAGTTCCAACTGCTGTGTCTTTGTGAGATACAGAGTAGGTGAACGGATGACCTCCGCATGTGTGGTTCCCACCTTGAAGCATGGAGGAGGAGGTGTGATGGTTAATTGCTGGTGACACTGTGATTTATTTAGAATTTAAGGCACACTTAACTAGCATGGCTACCACAGCATTTTGCAGCGATACGCCATCCCATCTGGTTTTCGCTTAGTGGGACTAATCATTTGTTTTTCAACAGGACAATGTCCCAACACACCTCCAGGCTGTGTAAGGGATATTTAGGAGGGAGAGTAATTGAGAGTAATTGAGTGCTGCATCAGATGACCTGGCCTCCAGGTGTAAATGGTGTTTAACCGGTTCTGTCCACCAACAAAATGCAACTTCTGAAAGCAGGACTAACCACAGGTCAAATACATTTAAGGAAACGGGGAACACTAATATTAAAAAAGGTAAGAAAAAATACCCCAAGATGTTAATAGGACAGATGAGAAGTGATGGAAATGGAGAGAAACTTATCTGAATGCAGTCTCTTTTTTAATTTTATAGGTGTTGATTAACAGTTGTCGGTCGTGCTCTGGCATCGTTCCCAATGGAAGAATCCGCAACATCGGAATCTCGGCACACATCGTCTCGGGGAAGACCACACTCACCGAGCGCATCCTTTTCCACACGGGCAGGATAGCAGAGATCCATGAGGTGAGTTAATCATGATCTGGCTCTGATTTATTGAAGTAGCTAGTTGAAGTGTGTGTGTGTGTTTTTTAGAGGGAGGCAGACAGACAAAAACTATTATGTTTGGTCCTCTAACTCTACAGGTCAAGGGAAAAGATGGAGTCGGAGCCACCATGGACTCGATGGAGCTGGAGATGCAGAGAGGCATCACCATCCAGTCAGCTGGGATTACAACATCAACATCCCAGGTATGGAGGTACCTGGCAGAAAGATTTGTGTTAGTGGCAACACAGATCTTATGACCAGGTTCCCTTTTTGACAGATATACCATAAGTCACAGTAACAGATCAATGCCAGTGTACCCAACAGCTGTTAGGATGTATTTTTGCTTTTAACTTTAACCCCAGTTTACTGCTCTGTCCTGTCCAGGCCACGTGGACTTCACCATTGAGGTGGAGCGAGCCCTGCGTGTTTTGGACTGGGCGATCCTGGTCCTATGTGCGGTTGGAGGGGTCCAGTGGCAGACCCTGACCGTTAACAGACAGATGGCCCCTCCTCACCTTCATCAACAAGCTGGACCGCATGGGAGCCAACCCCAGCCGCGTCCTGCAGGCCATGAGGTCAGCAGATACTGTGGAGTAGACAAGACGAGTCTGGTTTTCCATTAGCTCTGTGTTACGACTCCACTGTTCCCGCTTTCAGGACCAAGCTGAACCATAATGCAGCCTTTGTGAACATCCCCATCGGTCTGGGGGGGGGGGGGGGGGGCGGGGACGCGAAGGACATCATAGACTTCCTAGAGGAGCGTAGCATGTACTTCAAGGGCCCATTCGGGTAAGAGAATGGAGAATATGATCGTGGCAGGGATTTAGAGAAGACTTACATTACTATCTCATATCTGAAATATTTACATCGCTGGAAACCCTCTTACTGGAAAATAATAATAATAAATTCCGTCCTCTGTGCTTCCTGCAAACAGAATATCCGGTTGGATGAGATCCCGGCGGAGTTCCGTGTGGAGGCTGCAGATAGGAGCTGGTGGAGTGTGTGGCTAACGCTGACGTGACCCTGGGAGAGATGTTTCTGGAAGAGAGGATCCCCACTGTGCCAGAATTTAAGGTGTGTGTGTGACTGTTCATTATGTTTTGGGATATCGCAACAAATGATGTCATTTGATTTTACGCCTCAGTCATCTTTCCTGCTATGACCTGCGAACGCTGCCCCCCAGGGCCCTGACCTCTCCAGTCTCTCCTCCCACAGGCAGCCATACGCAGGGCCACAGTGCAGTGCCTCTTCAGCCCCGTGCTGGTGGGAACTGCCCTAAAGAACAAGGGGGTTCAGCCTCTATTGAACACAGTGCTGGATTATCTGCCCAACCCCACATAGGTCAACAACTACAACCTTCAACGATGAGTATGACCTCTGTGCCTAGACAGTGAACACTATTTAATATGACACAGCCGTCTTTGAATTAATTGATATGCCAAAATCAAGACAGTATGGGCTCAGGGACAAACTTTGAAAAATGCCAGTGGCAGATCCCACCACTGTTCTTGTGTTGTGGCCTCTGTGTCAGGGAGTCCAGTAATAGCACTAAGATCCTGATGGATCCCACCAGAGATGCCTCGCAGCCCTTTGTTAGCCTGGCCTTCAAACTGGAGGTGAGCACATCACAGCGCACAAACACTGTGTAGCTAGCAAACCATCTTCTCTTTAAGTAATCTGGCACATTTACTGTGTAAACTTTTTTGAGTGATAAACTGTATAGGGATTGTAGACGGATCTCTCCCCCTGACTCTGTTCTAGGCAGGTCGGTTTGGTCAGCTGACGTACATGCGTGTGTACCAGGGCTGTCTGAAGAAGACGGAGTACATCGTCAACACACGCACAGGCAAGAAAGTCCACGTGCAGAGGCTAGTGCGTCTCCATGCCGACCAGATGGAGGAGAGAACCAGGAAGTGAATATAAACCAGAAGTAAATGGAGTAAACTGACAGTTTCTGTACTATGAAGCCCAATGACCCTGATTCCCCAACCTGACGTACCCTAGTGATAACACCTCATGATTAAACAACTTTTATCAATACATTTGTTTAACTGAAACCATCTTAATTTTGTGTCATAAATTGTGTACCCCCCCTCCTCTCTGGTTGGTCAGGATGTGTAGTATGCAGGGGACATCTGTGCCCTATTTGGGATCAACTGTGCCAGCGGAGACACCTTCACCTCCCGGACCAGCGCCAACCTCTCCATGGTACATCCCTATGGCCATTGTCCAAACTAGATAAACAACCAGTCAGCACTCACTAACATGTATTTAAACATGCAATCTGTTGTGCACTGCCTGTGTGTGCATAATGTTATGACTTTGAGCTTCATTCAACACGTTTCTCCCACAGGAGTCCATCCACATACCAGAGGCTGTCATCTCCATGTCTATGAAGCCGTCCAACAAGGCCCTCTCACATTCGATGTAGTATGAGGAGTCAAAATGACCACACCAAGGCTCGATACTATTTCAGTAGAGTATATGAGCTTGTATGACCTCATCCTCCCTCTTCCTGTGGATCAGAATGACACGGAAAAGTTCTCTAAAGGCATCAACCGCTTCACCAGAGAAGACACCACGTTCAGGGTCCGCTTTGACACAGAAAGCAAGCTCTCCCATCTCTGGTATGGGAGAGCTGCACCTGGAGATCTACTCACAGGTACTAGTCCAGTGCTCCGCTCTCCGGTGATCTGAAGATCCTTCTGGCCACAGCATTTGCGTTTTGGCTTCATCTTATTTGTATTTTTTCTTAAGTTGTCCTGAAGGATAATAGAATGCATTACGAGTTCCAAACATCTCGAACCTTCAATGGTATTTCGCTGCGGTAAATCAAGCTGACCTTACTTTCTCTCACTGTATAACTGGCCCTGTGCGATGGGAAAGCCCCAAGGTAGCCTTCAGGGAGAGTATGACCAGTGCGGTCACGGTAAGTACCACGCGTCAAACAAAAGTCCAAATGAGCCACTCTCAGAAGCATTACATTGTGTACAGCGATGGCTTTATTGACGAAGTGAAGCGAGCCAATGGAGTATATGAACAACAAGTTGAAACACATTGTTATAGCTTACCAAGAGTCTTACAAGCTGACCAGTAAAAGCAGTGCATTCGGTATATAGCTGCAGTAAGGCCATTGACGTGTGCCCTCTCACCTCCTCTGAAGCAGTAGTGGCGGTGAAGGTAAACATAATTACTGAAGCTAAGACAAGTGTGAAGTGTAAAGCTCAGCTTTTCAAAGCAGGTAGAAGGTGGCTTTTACAATTTGAGTCCTAAGAAAGAGATGTGCTATACTCTTCCCTGCAGTACTTCAGTAAGGCTCTGGAGCGTTTCCCCCCTGTGTATCTCAGTTGGTGGTGTTTGGAGGAGCCTCGCAGTGGTGGCACTTTGGCTGCAGCTCAGTCTGCAGGACTTGAACTCCCTGTTCTGGGGACCAGGTGACTAGCAGCTTCCAGTGGATGATCTCCTGCGCGTAACCACACACATACAATGAATGCACCTTTTGTATTAACAAACATGACGTCTGAGTTCTGTTAAGACCGATGGCAGAACGTTTTAGTTACCTGGGAAATCATTTCGTGCAGCAGGACATGGTAGTTGAACCTCAGCTGGTCCTTCTCAGTCTCCTGTTGAGGGACAGACAGAAGCAGGGAACCAATTGTGTGAGAAGGACAGATGGAAAGGAATGGGTGGGGAGTTAAGTGTCCATTTGGAATTTGGGCAGATATCTCCATGGTTACACGGAGGTTCTTCTCAAGACTACATCAGACGCATGCCTGATCATACCACACCCGGATAGGTGTTGAACGTATCAGCTAACCATATATGATCTAGCAATCTGATGCCCGACTGCACAGTAACGTACGGTCGAACCGACCTCTTGGCTGCTCACCAGCTGTGTGAAGTTGGCCACCTGGGCCATGTTGTAAAGCGTGCTCTCATTGGACTCCCTCAGCATGATGAAACTGGAGGCCACGCCCCCCAGTTGCCAGAAGGGCTTCATGCTGGGCTCCATGTGACCGTAGCTGTCTGTCAAAGAAACCACAAACGTCACAGTCAGAAGAGAGATGGGGGGGGGTGGGTCAGTTGTGTGTGTTTGTGGCTCTATATCTACCTGGTATATTGTTTCCTGACACTAGGTTATTGCTGGCTCTGTGTTGCTGGTAGAAGGCCTCTTCCTGAGCCGTGGTGTTGCTTTGATGCAGTCCCTCACAGGAGGCCTGGACCTGGGGAGCACTCTGCCCCTCTCCCCCTGGAAAGAAGAGCTCCGCAGAGCACTGCCCCGAAACCTTTTATAGGGAGAGGAAAGGGTGAGGTAATTGAGGAGAAAGTGAGAATATGAAAGGAGAGTTGGGGAAAGGAATTTACCTAACACAGGTGTTAATCACCATGGCAGTGTAGACAAGGTTACTTAACACACCGTGTATTTATTCACACGGTTGTTCTGTGCAATAGTGTGTCACTGAGAATGTGAATCGGATCTTACGTTACTGATCATCTCCTGCATGGTAAGCTCCAGTTGATACTTCCTCCCCATCTCTGCCACATCCTGACAGCCGGGGAGAGAGAGAGAGAGCAGAAATTAACCACTTAAGACAAAATGTAAGCAAACAGAACTATGTTCCATAAAGCCGTCGCCCCCTCAAGTGGGGCGGCAGGTAGCCTAGTGGTTAGAGGATTGGACTAATAACCAAAAGGTTAGAAGATCGAACCGACAAGGTAAAAAAAATCTGTCATCCTGCCCCTGAACAAGGCAGTTAACCCACTGTTCCTAGGCCGTCATTGAAAATAAGAACATGTTCTTAACTGACTTGCCTAGTTACAAAATGTAAAATTAAAATAAATAAAAATCCCCCCACTGTATGCGGTATTGAGAATTGACTTTTTATGAGCACAGACCTCCCGTATCCATCCCCTTCCAAGGATCCTTCCTTGCCTTGCAATATTAACTGCCCCTTGCCCAACGCACTCCCCAAGGTATGCTGATCCTCCACCTCCACTCCTACCTCCGCGCTGCCGCTGTGTACCGTGCTGAGAAAGATCCACCTGTAGGGTGAGCCGTAGCGGGTGTTCAGGTAGTGTTGGACCACCGTGGCTGCCCGGCGGGCAGGGTAGTGACTCGGGTTCAGCACGCCAGTCGTCATCACTTCCTCCACCACCTCGCTTTCCCCCTAATCCGCACCGGAGAGAAGGGGAGTGAGAGCAAAGAGGGTGGGTGAGGACAGGTAGGGAGAGTCAGTCTGCCACGATGGGACTTTGACCTCTGTGTGTGCTGGTGCAGAGAGTCGAGTCCTGCCCTAGTTCTAGATAAGGAGAAAGAGGGAGGATACAGAGAACTATAGTGAGTAAGGGGAGGGTAGAAGTGTCAGAGAGGAAGAAAGTGTGCCTGAAAAGGCTGTAACTCCCTGCCCGTTGAGGCTGTTGCGGTTAGACAGCTGGAGAAACGGCCACATGCAGGGGGAGAACTTCCTGCTTCCTCCAAAGCCAATAATTCAGTTAGTACCGCCTTGTAAAAGAGACAGGCCACACATTTCCCTTCTCCTCACTAACATAAAAGCATGGCAAATGACCATACAGCTACTTTGTTTGTCTATGTTAATGTGAGTTGATCGTTTTGGCAACTATGGCAGTTCTTTACCTACCAATGCTTTAATGAAAATCCTCTAAATTAGTTACTGATTTTGGCTATGTGCTTGTCTCTGCAGGTTTGACTTCACCCATAAGAAGCAGTCTGGTGGTTCTGGGCAGTACGGTAAAGTGATAGGAGTTCTTGAACCTCTGGACCAAGAAAATTACACAAAAGTAGAGTTTGAAGACCAGACTGTTGGAACCAACATCCCCAAACAGTTTGTGCCGGCTGTTGAGAAGGTGTGCATGCCTGGCTGTAGTCTGAATCACATAGGCCCTTCTCAGTAAGTGTAATTATGATTGCAAAAATCCTGTATCTTATTCAGGTTGAAATTCTAGTAGACCTCTAATCTCATACCGCAAGAGTGGGTAAACTTTTTGACTTGAGGGCCACATCGGGATTGAAAAATTCAAGAGGGCCACAGATTTGATTTTTGACAAACTAAATCGGTCAAAATACAAATTGTGGACTACAGAAAGGGCATTCATTTGAATATATAGGTCCATTATAATTTCTATTTTCTTTACTCAAACCTCCCGTGGGCCAGATTTAATGGGCCCGCGGGTCGTAGTTTGCCCACCACTGTCACTCTTTCTCCATCACATCCCTTCTCTCCTGCAGTGATTCAGAAAGGCCCTCTTGACTGGTCACAAGATCTCAGGCGTCAAGGTCCTATTGGAAGACGGAGCGCATCACATGGTGGACTCGAATGAGATCTCGGTCATCCGTGCAGGGGGGCACTCTTAAACAAGGTGAGTGTCAACTAACCAGAATACACCCCCATTGTTCTCGCATATTTTTCCCTCTATACCTTTTCCGTGCTTCTCAGCTTTTTGACAAACCTACTGAATGAATGTCTCCTCTCTCCTTCCATCCATGTTCCCCTCTTGGTAGCCATGGAGAAGGCCAACGTTGCCGTGCTGGAGCCAATCATGTCAGTAGAAATTGTGGTGCCCGATGAGTTCCAAGGGACAGTCATCGCCGGGGTCAACCGTCGCCATGGGGTTATCAGTGGGCAGGATGGGGCGGAGGGCTACTTTACGCTGTGTGCTGATGTGAGTGCAGCTCTGTCCTACTCATACTTCCTATGCCCTTTTCTTTCTGCCAAGACAGGATAGGTTAAACGTCTGTCCAGTCACTGTGTATTTGATGGTCAATCGCCATTTCCTCTCCCCAGATTCCACTGAATGACATGTTTGGTTACGCCACAGAGCTCCAGTCCTGTAAGGCGCTGGCTCCTCTAGTCGGATGTCAAGACGTCAATTAGTCATAAAAATGGCCAAGATATCAAGCCATGCACTTTCAGTGATATTGAATTGAGTTTGTATTTGCTAATTTTTTCTGTTAATTTATTTGGACTAAAGTTATTGCTCAGTCTATGATCCTTTCTGGAGAACTGATGTGGGGGGTGTTGTGTCCAGGGGAAAGGAGAGTACACCATGGTGTATAGCAGATACCAGCCTTGTCTGCCTGGCACTCAGGAGGAGCTCATCAACAGGACAGCTGCCTGCCAAGAAGGGGAAGTGGAAGAACTGAGGATGGACAACACACACAATCAATGAATTGTAAACACATTACAGAGGGTTTGAATGGCGCTGAAGGTTGGGACTAATAGCAATATAACTAAATGTAAAACATACGGTGTGCATAAAACGTATATAGGTTAAGAACTTTTGTGAAAGAGCACAGTTTGAAAGAAATGGCAAATAAAAATCTAACCGGATGGACATCAGAAATAGATGAGAGAGGTTGAGGAAGGACAGGAGTAAAAACAAACTAAACTATTGTAAAATAGACTGTCCATAAAATGTATATAGTATGTATAACCTGGAAGTAGAAGCCTAAGAGTTGTTGTTTACTCCAATTATGATAGGGGTGGTAGGGTTAGAAAGTAATGAAGGAAAAAAATGTTTAAGATATGCATGTATTTGTATGTACTGTACCAGTCAAAAGTTGACACCTACTCATTCAAGGGTTTTATTTTTTACTATATTGTGGAATAATAGTGAAGACATCAAAACTATGAAATAGCACATGTGGAATCATGTAGTAACCAAAAAAAGTGTTCATTTTATATTTGGTGCTTTGCTGGTGACACTGTCCGTGATTTATTTAGAATTCAAGGCACACTTAATGCTACCACAGCATTCTGCAGCGATACACCATCCCATCTGGTTTGCGCTTAGTGGGACTATCATTTGTTTTTCAACAGGACAATGGCCCAACACACCTCCAGGCAGTTTAAGGGCTATTTGACCAAGAAGGAGAGTGATGGTGTGCCGCATCAGATGACCTGGCCTCCACAATCACCCGACCTCAACCCAATTGAGATGGTTTGGGATGAGTTGGACCACAGAGTAAACGAAAAGCAGCCTTCAAGTGCTCAGCATATGTGGGAACTCCTTCAAGACTGGTGGAGAAGCATTCCAGGTGAAGCTGGTTGAGAGAATGCTTAGTGTGTGCAAAGCTGTCATCAAAGCAAAGGGTGGCTACTTTAAAGAATCTGATAAACAAATACATTTATTTGTTTAACACTTTTTTTGGTTACTACATGATTCCATGTGTTATTTCATAGTTTTGTCTTCACTATTATTCTACAATGTAGAAAATAGTAAAAATAAAGAAAAACCATTGAATGAGTAGGTGTGTCCATACTTTTGACTGGTATGTGTGTATGTATAAAGAACATGGGGAATTTGAAATGATGCAGACAATTACATAGATTGTAGCTTTCATAAAGCTCGTCTACCCCCTTAAAAAATAACATTACAGTACTGCAATGGAATCCTTGACAGATGCACACAAACCTACACAGTGCTCAATCAACTGTAAACATACTCTGCCTCGCCAAGGGCTCCCGAGTGGCGCAGCGGTCTAAGGCGTCACTACAGACCCTGGTTCGATTCCAGGCTGTATCACAACCCGGCCACGATTGGGAGTCCAATAGGGCGGCACACAATTGGCCCAGCGGCATCCGTTTTAGGGTTTGGCCATCATCGTAAATAAGAATTTGTTCTTAACTTGCCTAGTTAAATAAACGTGATATTAAAATAAGGTGGGTTTATTATATCATATGTGCATTCAAAATGCTACAAATGATCAGAGATGACCAAGTGAATTCCCTTGATTCACCCCCTTGCCCCCCCCACACACACTGTTCTAAAGTATTTATTATGACTATTTCCATTCAGCCTTTGCTCTCCAGCAAACAGCCTTGTCCCACAGCCTAGCATTTTTTATGAAGTTTGGACTTCAACTTGAGCATGTATATTAACTGGTTTTGTACTATGTACAGCATATGTTGTAATGATGATTAAATAAGATTGACCTAATACTACCATTTCACCAGGGTGTCATTGTTCCTTCATTTACTTAGCAGATGGTTATGTGGTTGATGTGTTCATTTTAGGTTGCCTGAATTTGATCTAATCCGGATTCGACTGGAAAACACAACTCGGGTTGTGAAATACTATCCAATGTGCATCACAGCAAGAAGCTGGACAACGTTAAGTCAAACCAGTATTTTCAAGCAAAACAAACTGGAGACTCATTCTCCATGTTATGTAGGCCTATACAGCAAGTCTCCCGAATCTATGCTGATGTGCTTCCTCTCGGAATAGAGGATTCTAGGGGTTTGTAGCTCACTCACCTCTGTAGTGGTCTGTATGTCCTCTCCCAGAGGAACATTGTTTGGGTGTTGATCGAACCCCACTGTTGGTCCTGACCCAGTTCTGACCGTCACGATCGGGTTCCCGTGGACCACGGTCAGAACAACCAGAAGGATAAGCAGCGTCCAGCCCATACTCCACACTAAGATCTGAGAACAGAAAACTAATGCCAAAGAGGATTGCGGAATCCTAAGGAAGGCAAGTTGAGTGTAAATAGGCATCCAATTCAGGGTTACGTAAGAGAGGGTGGGAGTGAGAGGAAACTGACACTGTCCAGCGCCGCTGCCTGGTCTGTTTTCTTGGCATTTATCTAAACAAACTGCTCTTCTGGTCTCATCTAGGCCTACCCATGTAACACTGAGTAGAGCAGTCCCCCAGAAAAGTGATTTATTTAAAAGAGAGTGCAGTCAAACGTGATATTTCACACTATTAGGTCTCAATAACAATATGAAATTGTGAAAATGATAATGCCCTTTTAATGCGAAAGAATGTTCGCACGCATAGAAAAAGTGTGATTTATCAAACAATTGTACGAGCGTCATAAGCACGCCAGTAGGATATAACCATTGATAAATACAAATTCTTCTCAGCCTCAGTGCTCATGCACGACCTTGGCTGTTTGTATTTCATATATACACAACGCCATACCATGGCATACAAAGCCGCAAACAAAAAAAGCTACGAAAAAAGACAGATGCTAGTGTCAGAGATTGAGTACAAACAACATGTTTTATTTTGCTCGCTCTGTTGTGGCTTGACCAGTAAAGAAGTTCATATATCTACATAGAGAGGACCATTAGGACAACTTAAGTTGCTTTAGCAATGGCAAATTTACTTTAAATGATTAGGCAACACTCACCAATAAGCCACCTGTTCTGCAGAATGAACGAGTTGCGCGTTCCACCTAGCCTTTTCTGTTCACATAATTGATTTCGTTTTGGGATGGTGATATTATGGCAATATGGATGCCTTGTATTGCCCCATTCGTATTTGGGAACCCCGCTTGACTTCAACCTGTTGTGCGATGGTGTATGTGTCACTGTTTTGCTGATGACTGCATCTAAAACATTGGCTCATCCAGGGCTGTGAGATGCCGATTAGCAAACTCGCTTTGAAAAACACCCGAGGGTGGGTAGCATTTGGATATTCACCAGAATAACATTGGTGTTAAAATGTGTGTGAGTAGCTCACGTCAGAGGGTTAGATAAACTGCAAACGTAATAATTTAGTCTGCGGTTACAGGTCATGAGATACTAATCAGTCACTCATAATGCACCTGTTTATCCTAGATAGGTGCCCCACTAGCGCCATCTCTGGGTTGACATTATGCCCATTATCTGAACATCTTCCTTTTCATATAGAATTCTGGAGCACCTCATACCATTTTAATACCACATTGAAAATACCTATTTACATCAACCCCCCCCCCCCCACCTACTCAATACCCTACTCAACAAATTGGATGCAGTCTCTCACAGTGCCATCCATTTTGTCACCAAAGCCACATATACTACCCACCACTGCGACCTGTACGCTCTCGTCGCCAAACCCACTGGCTCCAGGTCATCTATAAGACCCTGCTAGGTAAAGTCCCCCCTTATCTCAGCTCGCTGGTCACCATAGCAGCACCCACCTGTAGTGTATCTCTGAAACTGGAAACACTTATCTCCCTCACTAGCTTTAAGCACCAGCTGTCAGAGCAGCTCACAGATTACTGCACCTGTACATAGCCAATCTATAATTTAGCCCAAACAACTACCTCTTTCCCTACTGTATTTATATATTTATTTTGCTCCTTTGCACCCCATTATTTCTATTTCTACTTCGCACATTCTTCCACTGCAAATCTACCATTCCAGTGGTTTACTTGCTATATTGTATTTACTTCGCCACCATGGCTTTTTTTTGCCTTTACCTCCCTTATCTCACCTCATTTGGTCACATTGTATATAGACTTATTTTTCTACTGTATTATTGACTGTAGGTTTGTTTTACTCCATGTGTAACTCTGTGTTGTTATATGTGTCGACCTGCTTTGCTTTATCTTGGCCAGGTCGCAGTTGTAAATGAGAACGTGTTCTCAACTTGCCTACATGGTTAAATAAAGGTGAAATAATTTTTTTTTTTAAAATCTCTTACGGGTCTTATGTTAGCCCTTGTCCTAGTGTGGCGCACTGGTACGTTGGGCACCTCTTGGATCCTCAGGGCTTCTCCTGGCACCTCTGGGAGCCTCGGGGCCTCTCTTTCCTCTTCCACATCCTCCTGAAATTGTGGAGGCACGGTCGGCAGAGATAACTGACCTGGCGGGGTCTTCCCTGTCTCCTCGTGTGTCCTGCCCACACCATCCAGAGGATATTCTTCCCATGGTTCCTTCGTTCCTTTTCGGCCTTTTACTTGCACTTCACATGACCTTGCGCTGATGTGCCAAGAATCCATGTGACATACTTGGCTTTGAGGTGCCAGAAGCACTCTGACAGCTTGGCCTTGTTAAATTACAGGCCGATTTTTTGCATTATCGTCATGGTAATGTTTTGACTTGTCCTGACATGCAAGTTTGTGTGCCTGAACATCCTTAATGACCTTTGGTGCGAGGAGCTTGACAGTTTTTGGCAACAGAGACATTCAGCGCTGTACAGGACTGCTGCCGAAGCCCTCTGTGGGAGTATTTATACACAAAAATGGCTTGTCACACATCTGTGCCTTTCGGCATAGCCTTTGTGATGAGAGTCTTTGCTGTTTCACTGCTGACTCCGCCTAACCATTACTCTGACTGTGGTAGGGTGACGAGGTCACATGATGGAACTCCCGGGCATTTGCAAAAAAAAAGCAATGTTTTGACTTGACTGAACTGGGGCCCATTATCCGAGTCAATACTTTGCTTTTTTTTCAAAAGCCTGGGAGTTCCATCATGTGACCTCATCACCCTATCACAATCAGAGTAATGGTTAGGCGGAGTCAGCAGTGAAAATAGCAGACTCTCATTCATTATCCGTAACTACACCACCAGGTATGCCATATCTGCTGAACTGCTGTTTACAACAGTCAATGATGCAAGTGGCTGTTGTGTCAATCATTTTCTCCACCTCCTAAAAATCTGAATAGTAGTCCACTATAATCTGAAAAGGAACGTTCAATAAAATGTTGTAAGGCTACCCATCACATTCCCAATGTGTCAGAAGCTTACATACACTTTTCTCCCCAATTGGTACTTAGTCTTGTCCCTCGCTGCAACTCCGGTACAGACTCGGGAGAGGTGAAGGTCGAGACCCACGCGTCCTCCGAAACACGACCCTACCAAACCGCATTGCTTCTTCCGGAAGCCAGCCGCACCAATGTGTTGTAGGAAACACTGTACAACTGGCAACCGTGTCAGCGTGCATGGGCCCGGCCCGCCAGAGGAATCACTAGAGCGCATCCCGGTTAGTGAAAACCAGACAACGCTGGGCCAATTGTGCGCCACCTCATTGGTCTCCCGGTCGCGGCCGGCTACGACACAGCCCGGGATCGAACCCGGGTCTGTAGTGACGCCTCAAGCACTGCAATGCAGTGCTGCGCCACTGGGGAGGCCCCGAAAAGGAACGTTCTTGACTATGAACAGAACCATTCCCACTTTAGACCAAGGACATGTTGATACAGTTGATGTCGGAAGTTTACATACACCTTAGCCGAATACATTTTAACTCAGTTTTTCACAGTTGCTAACATTTAAACTAAGTAAAAATTCCCTGTCTTAGGTCAGTTAGGATCACCAGTTTATTTTAAGAATGTGAGATGTCAGAATAATAGTAGAGAGAATGATTTATTTCAGATTTAATTTCTTTCATCACATTCCCAATGTGTCAGAAGTTTACATACACTCAATTAGTATTTGGTAGCATTGCCTTTAAATTGTTTAACTTGGGTTAAATGTTTTGGGTAGCCTTCCACAAGCTTCCCACAATAAGTTAGGTGCATTTTGGCCCATTCCTCCTGACAGAGCTGGTGTAACTGAGTCAGGTTTGTAGGCCTCCTTGCTCGGACACGCTTTTTCAGTTCTGCCCTCAAATTTTCTATAGGATTGAGGTCAGGGCTTTGTGATGGCCACTCCAAATACCTTGACTTTGTTGTCCTTAAGCCATTTTGCCACAACTTTGGAAGTATGCTTGGGGTCATTGTCCATCTGGAAGACCCATTTGCGACCAAGCTTCCTGACTGATGTCTTGAGATGTTGCTTCATTATATTCACATAATTTTCTTTCCTCATGATGCAATCTATTTTGTGAAGTGCACCAGTCCCTCCTGCAGCAAAGCATCCCCACAACATGATGCTGCCACCACCGTGCTTCACGGTTGGGATGGTGTTCTTCAGCTTGCAAGCATCCCACTTTTTCCTCCAAACATAACGATGGTCATCATGGCCAAACAGTTCTATTTTTGTTTCATCAGACCAGAGGACATTTCTCCAAAATGTATGATCTTTTTCCCCATGTGCAGTTGCAAAACGCAGTCTGGCTTTTTTATGGCGGTTTTGGAGCAGTTGCTTCTTCCTTGCTGAGTGGCCTTTCAGGTTGTCGATATAGGACTCGTTTTACTGTGGATATAGATACTTTTGTACCTGTTTCCTCCAGCATCTTCACAAGGTCCTTTGCTGTTGTTCTGGGATTGATTTGCACTTTTCGCACCAAAGTACATTCATCTCTATGAAACAGAACGAGTCTCCTTCCTGAGCGGTATGATGGCTGCGTGGTCCCATGGTGTTAATACTTGCGTACTATTGTTTGTACAGATGAATGTGGTACCTTCAGGCGTTTGGATATTGCTCCCAAGGATGAACCAGACTTGTGGAGGTCGCCAATTTTTTTTATTTCTTGGCTGATTTCTTTTGATTTTCCCATGATGTCAAGCAAAGAGGCACTGAGTTTGAAAGTAGGCCTTGAAATACATCCACAGGTACACCTCCAATTGACTCAAATGTTGTCAATTAGCCTATCAGAGGCTTCTAAAGCCATGACATAATTTTCTGGAATTTTCCAAACTGTTTAAAGGCACAGTCAAATTAGTGTATGTAAACTTCTGACCCACTTGAATTGTGATACAGTGAATTATAAGTGAAATAATCTGTCTGTAAACAATTGTTGGAAAAATTACTTGTGTCATGCACAAAGTAGATGTCCTAACCGACTTGCCAAAGCTATAGTTTTTTAAGAAGAAATTTGTGGATTGGTTGAAAAATGAATTATAATGACTCCAGCCTAAGTAGTATGTAAACTTCCGACTTCAACTGTACGTCATGTGGCTGCAGCGTTTCCTATTGCTGCTTAGGTAGATTAGCTTTACATATACTGCACACAGCCACATAATGTTTAATTTCTTGGGTGCATGTTGGGCCAGAATACTGAGTCTCTGTCTTTCTTGAGACTGGCTTCGACCCCAGAGTGCCCTGCATGGATATGAGAATCATTAGGCGTCGAGTTTCTAGCACTACCACCCTGTAGCCTTTGTTGTCGACCTCTTCCTGCATTGTGAGTTTGTCTCCATATGTCCAGTAGTCCCTCACCAGCATGGGCATACTCTTTCTTGTGTCTGGCCAGCTTCTTAGGATAAAATACTGAAGCATTAACCCTTCATTCCCCTCGAAGGTTCTGTCAGACAGGCATGTGAACATCCCTTTTATCCTGTCTGCTTACGACCCCCCGGCAGTAGCGGGGGAGTCTGGGCCTCGCGCCTGCATGCTGTGCGGGCACTGGCTGCCTATGTGGAGCGGACACGGTCATTGCCTCCCCTTCCGGGGACTGTGCCTGGACACCCCTTCCACTGACAGCCCCACGCTGGGACTTCGCCGCTGGCTGGCCAGATCCATCTAGCACCGACAAAATCTGGTACGGGTATTCCAATGTAGGGAAACATAACGGAGGTTACGTATGTAACCATGATTATGTGAGCTATATGGATCACTCTAATCCTCTACGGTGCTAGAGGAGCCTCAAAAACAATGTAGAGAACATGCGTTGTGGCCATGGGGTCTATATATAGGGGTGGACCCCAGCCGCGACACAGGTAGATGGGAGTAACTCTGTAAATCCTCACCTCGGATGTATCCCTCAGCTGTGGAGTGATACCAATATATTGGAGTGATCCATGTAGCTCACATAACCATGGTTACGTACATAAACTTTGTTTTGCCCCATAGTTGCGCAAGCATCAGTTTTGTTGCTGAACAACCAACCGGTCTTTAACGTCATTGCACAACATTAACTACCAAAATAATCAAGACCGCAAAGTTGAATAATACACTTTAATCAATTAAAGATTTTTTGCTTCACATTTTATACTGGAATGTTATGATTCCCCATCTGTATTTCTTTACAGATAAAATGTCCCATCCTAGCCATCTTCAAACCCCATTATCCAACCAACCGCATTGAAATTCTGGGAATACAAACAAAACATCAAAACCAAAACATATGAAACCACTACATGTTGTCCTTTTGATTAAGTGGATTTTAAAGATCATCCGTTCATTATGGGAGTAAATGACTGGAGTCATCAGAGGGAGGTGGTGTCACTGGAAGGAGAGTCCTCCTCGCAGTAGGACCAAAGTATTCCCTCTATTGATGCTTGTTTGATATGAACCACAGTATATTGGTCGGCTCTTTTCAACAACTGATACGTTTGTAAATAGTCAACGGCGAGCTTGCTATGGAGCTTTTAAATGATTACTTTTCGAGAACTTCTATAGCCACAAACGCAGTGGTTTGCCTTGTGAATTGGCTGCTTTACTCTTTTCCATCTTAACAGTTTCTCAATACCACAGGCAATACCTAAAGCTACATATTGAGATTAATCAATCTAATGAGGAAAAAAAAGCCTTTAGTGGGTAAACAGGTGCCATTAAAATGGATTTGCGGTGAACCTGCAGTTATGAAACAAAAACATTAAAGACCACCTAGGCAGTCCCACTTTCTTCCAAATCTGGTCCAATGTATAAAATACAAAATGTCTCTGGTAGAGGATGCATAACTCTTTTGGAGGTGGGGATGATTTTAATTACTCAACCTCAATAGCAGGGAAGATGAACCAGCTGAATACCGACTAGCTCCTCAGCCAACACAACAGGGTCATGTTCATTAGGCCCCAAATGGAAGAAAACTGACTGAATCAGGGAGGGACTACCTGGACTTACACAATTAGAAAGGCTAATTTTATTTTTCCTCAAAATGAGAAAATATTTTTTGTTTGTTTTCTGTTGCAAAATAGTGCTTATCTTTTTCCGTTTTGTGTTCTAGTGAACATGTCCCTGATGCCTGTCTGTAGCTAGTACGGTTTCTACCCCACCACTTAACCAAGAGCACCACCCATCTCCCTTCCCTGCTGCCCCTTTAGTCCTCGTGTTTTGACTTCCCGCCTCTCCTCGGCGAATAACAGCACGTTTCGCTGCCCGTTAAATTGAACTCTATATATACACACACACTGTAGATCTTTTTCTCTATCATACAAACATAAATACACCAATACTGCGCTCCACCGCGGGAAGGGCTTTTGAAGGGCTGGATCCTGTTGATGTGTACAGTCTCAAAATGTTCCACAGGCGGGCAGGCAGGCAAGTATTTATTTTGTCTTCTCTGGAGCTTTGACGTATATATTTTGTTTTTTTACAGGATCTCGTATTTGTCGACGAGGAACGAAGTTTCTAAAGAGAATTTCACTGGTGCGTCTCCTTCTACGTGAGTCACTTTGGCAACCTGAGGGAATAGGAGAGGAAAGAATCAATGTAACGAGTGAAATGCAGGGATCGCAAGAGCATTGTGTTCCATCATTGAGCGTAGGCCTAAACGGCCATAGTTAGTAAGCGTCGACGTTAAAAAAAAGATGAAACTTGCCTGTATGTCGCAGTAATTGCGTTTAGACACAAAGGACACGTTGACGGGGAAGAAGTCGCTGGGTTGCCCGGCGACACTGAACTCCAGGCTGCCGCTTTTGTTTTTGGCATCTATGACGGGTAGGCTCCACTCTAGAACGTTCCGTCTGCTGTCGTGCTTATACTCTCCGTCCACGTCTCCAACCACGGGTGCCCCAACTCCAGATCTGCACCAGGAAATACAACCATATACTGTAAACAACGCAACCATCAAACTTTAGGCTGGTTTACCTGGTCACAAATGAACCATAGTCTTATACTAAAAACCAGCTCAATGGAGAAACTCCATTACCCATACTTCTTAGTCCAGGGCTATGCTTAAAAATCGGTCTCTGGGAAACCGGCCAAAAGAAAGCCCAGCAAGGTTGTTATACAGTCAACACATTACAAGAAAAGTCATTTTAAATCACCCATGTACTCACGGTATTGGGATAGCAATAACTACGTCGTTCAGTTCAAGGCCCTCCTCCTGCAGTTCATATTCTATGTTCACGTCGCAGCCAGTAGCGCTCTCTGAAGGCCAGCAGTTTACTACAGGCAAAACGAGGCACAATGACATTTAAAAATAGACTGTCGTTAACACTGAATAAATCCCACCACAGTAATTGCAGATGGAAGATGGTGCCGGCAAGGCGACGGGTGGAGAAAGGCATTGGAATGAGACTCACTGGTTAGAGGTATGAGGGCATCGTCTGTGCTTTGGAGCCTCCACTTCAGCACCCCCACGTCGTTGTCGAGGGGGAAAGACTTCTCGGGGTTCTTCAGACCAATCACAGAGTCTGAAGTGAAGAGCTTCTTATCTACGTTGGGATGTGTCTAAATACCAGGGGAGATACAATCAATTCCAACACAGTGGACATGCACTACCTGGGCAAAAGTTTTAGAACACCTACTTTACTTTTATTTTTTACTATTTCCCAAGTTGTAGAATAGTGAAGACATCAAAACTATGAAACAACACATATGGAATCATGGAGTAACAAAAAAATGTGTTTGAGATTTCTTCTTCACCTCCCTTATCCTACCTCATTTGCACACACTGTATATAGACTTTTTTCCTATTGTATTATTGACTGTTTGTTTATTCCATGCTTAACTCTGTTGTTTGTGTCTCACTGCTTTGTTTTATCTTGGCCAGGTCGCAGTTGTAAATGAGAACTTGTTCTCAACTAGCCTCCCTGGTTAAATAAAAAATAATAATAAAGAAGCCACCCTTTGCCTTTTGCTGCAAAGAAACCAATTCAACCATGAAGGTCTGATTCATGCAGTCTCCTCTGAACAGTTCATGTTGACATGTGCCCGTTACTTGAACTCTGAAGCATTTATTTGGGCTGACATATGAGGCTGGTAACTCTAATGAACGTATCCTCAGCAGCAGAGGCAACTCTGGGTCTTCCTGTCCTGTGGCTGTCCTTATGAGAGCCAGTTTCATCATAGCGCTTGGTGGTTTTTGCAACTGCACTTGAAGAAACTTTCAAAGTTCTGGAAATGTTCCACATTGACTTACCTTCTCGTCTTAAAGTACTGGACTGTCATTTCTCTTTGCTTATTCAATCAAATATATTTATAAAGCCCTTCTTACATGAGTAGAAACCCAGCCTAAAACCCCAAACAGCAAGCAATGCAGACGTAGAAGCATGGTGGCTAGGAAAAACTCCCTAGAAAGGCCGGAACCTAGGAAGAAACCTAGAGAGGATAGGGCCAGTCTTCTTCTGGCTGTGCCGGATTGAGATTATAACAGAACATGGCCAAGATGTTCAAACGTTCATAGATGACCAGCAGTGTCAAATAATAATAATCCCAGTGGTCGTAGAGGGTGCAACAGGTCAGCACCTCGGGAGTAAATGTCAGTTGGCTTTTCATAGCCAAGCATTATTTGAGCGGTTGCCATAACATGGACTTGGTCTTTTACCAAATAGGGCTCTCTTCTGTATACCACCCCTACCTTGTCACAACACAGCTGATTGGCTTAAACACATTAAGAAGGCAATAAATTCCACAAATGAACTTTTATCAAAGCACACCTGTTAATTAAAATGCATTACAGGTGACCACCTCATGAAGTTGGTTGAGAGAATGACAAGAGTGTGCAAAGCTGTCATCAAGGTGAAGAATAATATCAAATATCAAATTATATTTTGATTTGTGTAACACCTTTTTGGTTATTACATGATTACATGTGTTATTTCATTTCATAGTTTTGACAACTTCACTATTATTCAACAACATAGAAAATAGTAAAAAAATAAAGAAAACCCTTGAATGAGTAGGTGTTAAAACTTTTGACCGGTAGAGTACATATGTCTGATATGGGATGAATTGTTACAGAAATCTTCGAATACATTAGGCCGTGTTCAGAAGGAGCACATGGGGAGAAACATTTTGTAATCGTGCTGGGGTTACTAGTCAAATAAGAACACTGGATTTTTCCACAACGTTGTGCCCTACTGGACACCATCCAGGAGTCTTTACAAAAGGTCATGGGTCAGTCAGGATCTGAACAACTCACCTGCAGTTGTACTCCCTTCTTGTCGTAGTTGTTGACCATCAGGCGGATGCGGCTGACCTTGTCGTCGGTCACTCTCAGGGTGATCATGCCTAGGAGCTCCATGTTCTGTAGACCGCCGTCACGTCCACAGGTCAGGCTGATCTTCTCCTCAACTCTCATGTGGACACTGAGGAAAACATACACAGGTGTCAAGATTGAGGTTTTATCATCACACACATTGCAATCACACACGGGAATTATGTCAATAGGAAAGCACATGCACAGACATTGAATGCAAGATAAACCTTGGCTTACTATCAAAGATTAAAACTTAAGAGGAATAATGTACCTCTCCACATTAATTGGTGGCGGTAGGACATTGGACGCAAGCGAAGGCCTTTTCCCTGTGTTGGACGTGATGGTTTCCCCCTCCCCCCTGAGCTTGTCCACAAAGTTGTCCACCTCTTTCCCCCTGGCGCCCAGCTTGAGGGCTTTGCTGGATCCGGTCGGCCTGTGGGAGACACACGATCGTCAGTACCAGCATCTGTATCTGTGGCCCAGAGTTTTTCACGGTCAGGTCTAGGGCTAGTCAGGTCTAGGGCTTTCCCAAAATTGTCAGCCGGTGATTGTCAAGCAAATAACTATCGGTCTCACAGTAATTGACCGTTAATTAATAAACACATTTAGGATCTCCTGGCTTCCACCTATTAATAAGCCATTTAAAAAAGTCTAATAAATCCATGTAATATTGCCTACTACACCTTCCCAATAAATCCATTATTATATTAGACAGGTCTAAAGAAGTATGACATGAAGAAAATGCAGTCTATTTCAGAAGAAAAGGTACTTATGTGGCTATGCCAAATGGCTGTGGGCTACACTAGTTCATTTAGCAGACAAGATTTGCTTAGAATTCCATGGCATTATTTTATAGTATGAAGAATACAATTGAACAAAGCTAAATAAAATATGATATTTTCTCAAACGATTTGAGGGAGTGCGCACACTATTCTGTGTTGAGCGGTTAACAAAGAAATAGGTACTCCTATTTGCTTAATTTAGAGTTATTCATGTAACTTTAGTTGCTTGAAAGGCATGAGCTCTGCTTTGTTTTTTTTGCGCAAAAGTCGAATTCACAATTTCCCAAGCACTTGATAATGCCTCGAATTTCACGGAGGCATCCCCTTTATGGCCGTAACACACCCCAAAAAATCCATTCCTTTAAAAACAGGCACGGACTAGTGCGTTGTGCCCTGCTCCCAGAGTGTGCTGCGCAATCCAAAGCGTCTCTCACTCACATGGCTCGCTGTCACGTGGTCGGCTATTTCTCACAGGCTACAAGTGAAGACACGCTTTTATCCAATTCCGAGATGCATATTGAAGATATTGGATGAACTGTCCACATTTACTTTTCGTCAGCCAACAAGATGAGTAGGCCTAACGAACAGCAAAAGCACTAGCCAAAGTCAATCTACTATCCCCCATAGTACAAACGTCGACCTATTTTGTGCGAGAAATAAGTATTCCAAACAGTCTGGGACAGTTATGGAATGCGATAGATCCCAAATTAATACAACCACTAGCTTCAAAATAAAAAAATTATGCAATGTGGCTGACACAACAGATCAGAACATTGAGCTTAAAATGTTGATAAACTATTAGGCTATTTCTTCACATTATAAGCACAGCAATGTGCGCATGGTAGTAGGCTAAAAGCGCAAATGTTTCCCGGGAAGACACCATTATCAAAAGTGACCGAAAAATGTAATTATGCATGTAATGCTATTATTATAAAGGTGCATTTTTATGGTGAAAATTAACTTCACCAAACTTGAAACTCATGCGCTGCTTATATATGCCAGTTAGGCTCTACACCCCTTATAAAGCGGATTAATGTGCTTAATTTTTAAGACGTTATTTGGCCACTTTACTTGTGATACAAACCTTATTAAAACATTTCAACATTATAGGCTAGGCTACATAAGGTGTGTGACTATGGTTCGAAAGAAGGCAGCAAAAAAAGGCAAAGGCATTGTTTCTTATGCTGAGCATCATTCACAAGTGATAATACATCATTCACAAGTGATAGGCTAATATTGTCACACATCAGACTATTCTTGGTTTAATCTCGTCTTTTCATATACTAAATAATAATGTGTGTGTGATATTTGTTAGAATGGACCATTAACATGCACCTGTATCGAAACAGGGGCAGCGGGGAATAAATACATGTCATCTTTGCTCTTAAATAGCGAACGTACGACACATTTCCCAGTGGTTTATTTTCATGGCAGCCAGCTAGGCCATACTCCTGATCTAAATATAAGCAATGTGCTTAATATTAGGAAAGTTGAGAAATCAATAATAGGCCTAGCTTATAGAAAGCTGATGGGATCCTCTTCTTTTTATTAGCAGCCATCACACTGTTTTCTCCCTATTTGCATTGCCTATAGAAATGTTGCACAACATGAGCTGATGAGCTCTCATTAACTGTTTGATTAGATTTTTGAATACATTTGCATTGATGTTAGAGTGATTAGAGGGACAAAAGAGTGCTGAGTACCAGGCTGTTAGCAAGTTTGGTAGGCCGCTGATGACCAGCATCAGAGCTTGGAGAAGCCTAATTACCGTGACTAAATGGTCATGTGGAATTTGACTGCCTTCATGACTCGTTGACCTCCGGTGTGGCTGTAACATGGTCACCGCAACAGCCCTAGTCATGTCACGTTCAGGGTGAGAAATGAACACCCGCCATATGCGGGCAGAATTTGGGGCATTGGCGGGAAAGAATGTCTTTCACCAGCCACATTGGTGGCCGGTAGAAATTGACAAAGGCTACTAAAGTGTTTGTCTAGTTACATCATTTTTGTTCAAACGCCAAGTTGTTTTTCCAACATTATTTTGCTGCAACTGTCTGTTGCTAACGCAGATACAGAGATTCTCAATAACCGTTACCATGGTAATGGCCCCCCCTTGAAGAGGCAGCTGAACATTTGTCTCACCTAATGACTCAAATGTGTCTGGGTTACACACTCCAAAACCATTTTACTCATAAACTTTATGTCATGTCTTATCATTAAAACACACAAATAAATTGAGCACAATTAAAATATGTGTTCTCATAAATATCAACTTATGTACTCTTTGTAAAAAATGGCAGTGTCAGAGCTCTGAACTAATAACAATAAATAAGCCGTTTCACTCAGCATTTTGTGGCAGGGCAGGCACTTTGTTGATTCTTAATGTTCAGTTGTAGAACAGTTTATTTGTTTCACTATTTTAACGAAATGATTGCTTTTAACATACATTGGTTAAAAGACTTAGGTCACAAAAATGAAATTGAATGGAGCAATATACCACATTACTTCTTACTACGAATACATTTCTTGTTTTAGAAACACAAAAGAGGTGGCTGGTCGATTTTATCATCTAACTGCCACATTGGCTGTTGGACCACAAATAAAATTTCCCACCCTGGTCACATTATCAGGACAAACTGGGCCCTAACTGCCAATCACTGTGTATTCGAGCACAGTCTAAGACAATTATACACACACAATCAAATTCAACACCGAAATTCCATCATTTCCGTACCTGACTGGGATGGTAGCCATCTTGGGTTTCTCTGGTTCGATGATGGTGTCTGTGATGATGGACCCTGAGGACATGCTGCTCATCCCGGCACTGCCGAAGCCGCCGAAGCCCGGCAACTTCTTCCCCGAGCGCTCGGCGTCTCGCCTGATCTGCTGCAGCTCTTTAGCCTTTCGCCGCATCTCTGCTTTGGCCTCTCGCTCCTGGGTCTGTGGGGCCCGAGCAGATGAGGGAACGTTTAAATCGTGTTTGCTATAAGCGAATGCCACACGTCCTCTGGACGTTATGGGCGTTTTAGCAACAAGTGTCTCACCTCTCTGACTGCCCGGAACACCTTCTCCTCGTGAGAGTCCATCTCGGTGAAGGTGCGGATCTGGGCCAAGTTGACGTTCTCCCTGTAGCCCAGGGCCACGATCTCGTCGAAGGCGAATATCAGGTCAAAACAGTGGTCTGAGATTTCCCCTTCCTCCAGCACACGGCAGTACTCTGGGATCTGAAAACAGAAAAACACAATTGAATACTTCCATATCAAACCAAAAGTCATAATACCGTTCTAGTTTCTAGTGGGATATGATCCCATTTGAAGTTATTGGTGGGATGGATAAACTCTGAACTCGTAAGCAGCAATGGGCTGCTATACCGTAGGGTTATCCCCTGTGCTGCTCCCAGCCTGTCGTGTGTGTGGGTCCTGGATACTATGGCTGCAAAATCTCTGTGTAAAGGACCAATAAAGATGCGTCGGATCGTATCATACCACGCGTGAGAAGAGCCGCAGCGTCTCCAGGTCTTCCAGGATGTTGCTGTTCTTGGTGGTGACCAGCACCATGTAGAGCTTGTCCAACGGCTGGTAGACGTAACGCACGCTCTCCGTCTCCACAAACGTGTGCTGCTTGCCCAAGCCCATGAGCTTGGGGAAAGCAGCCAGCAGGCCCTCGACACGCGTCCGGGTCATCTCCACAAACTGCCGTGACACGATGGCTTTGCCTGCCTTGGTGCACACCGCCGCTGCCAAAAGCACCTGCAGCGAGCAGAGAGAATCACAAACATCCGTTAAGAAGTGGGATGTCTCCATTAATGGATGACAGCGTGATAGACAGGGTAACCATATGTGGTACAAATATGTGGGCCAAGAAAGGTAGTTATGTGCCAATTTACTTAGAAAGCAGATTCCGACCCTATCGTTAAGCTTGTTTACACACTGAGCTGCACTGGGGTCAGAAAGCAATCATAGTTACATTAAGACACCGTGAAACCAGGGTGTGATATGGGTTGGAAAACGTACCTCAATGCAGGGACGGGATATGCTACGGCTAGCTAGCATGAGGACAAAAGGGTAGTTTCCCAGGGGGAAAAAAGCAGTATTTCAATTTTCTTGATCTATCAGGGTGTAAAGGTAAAATTTGGAGTACAGTGGCATATCCCATCCCTGCATTGAGGTACGTTTTCTGACCCATATCTCACACAAGCTTCATGGTGTCTTAATGTAACCATGATTGCGTTCTGACCCCAGTGAAGTTCAGTGTGTAAACAAGTGTAAAGATAGGGTGGGCATATGCTGGCTACAATTTGCTATATGTGAAAAATCACTTACCATCACAGAATACCAGGACCAAGGCACGATAACGCATTGATCCAAATGACTTAATTTACTAGATTTAAATGTACTAGATTACGCAATGCAAATCAATCACAATGTCATACAGCCAAGATCCATTGGTTGACATATCACGTTAACTAATGTTAGCTAGTTAGTTAACTAGCCTACCAAGGCCAAGTATTTAACGTTACCTGCCAACATAGCTTAACACAGTTAGCAGACAGCCAACAGTGAAATGTAAAGATCAATCTAGCTAACTTAGTTCAATTGTAGCTAGCTAGTTACCTAGTAAACTTAGCCAGCTAGCGTTAGCTAGCTGAACTGTCACCAAGCACTAGTAGCTGACATTTGTGGTAACGTTAGCTAGTTAACTGCTAGCTTACTAACATTGATACGTTACATTACATTACAACGCTGCTAAGTAATAGTAGCATTATATAGTTAATAAGTTAGCAAATAACCTTGAGTGGCTACCTTTGTGGTTGTTTGTCAAGTGAAGTTTGATTTGCTTCTCAATTCATTGTGCCAAGGGGCTAGCTAATGATAGCAAGCTAACGTTTGTTGTTATGATTAAGCTAAGCGGAAAAGACTTGAAATGTGACTGTGCTCACCATTGTTGGTCTCTCTTTAGGAAAATCTTTAATCTCAGATGGTTAGGAAAACGATCTTCAATCTCCGATGGTGTTTGCTCAGTCGAGTTCCAGTAAATCTAAAGCGCCTTTAGAAAGAAAATATAGTTGGATAGCTAGCTAAACTGCTTGTTGCTTGTAGTGCTTCAATGTGAGTTACTTCAATATGGCAGCCAAGCAGAGCCACGTATCCAACCAGCGGAGTTGCTTCCTTGATAAACCACTCGTTCGCTTTGTCGTAGAAAACTTCAGAACGTCAAAAGTTGCGCGATGTGGGCTTGAACCAAAGAGATCGAGCACAGATAGAACGAGACCGATATTTCACCGAATGTAGAAATGTGAAGCATCCGCTTGGCGTTTCATCTCACTACCAAATATGGTAGTGAGAGGAAGCCCACTGGCCAGCAGTGGGAGAAGATGGAACCAGGTGGATTTTGGCCGAGATTCTGCACATTTTCTCATCGATGAAACATTTGAGCTCAATACAGTTTTCTGTTCCCAAAACTAAAATCTGTTATGAACAGAGTGGAGTAAGTTTTGTAGACTTTACCCTTTACAACATGTATTTTTTAAAATTGCGTTATTTAGAAGGAGTGCAAAGGGGAATGGAGTTATTGCACGTGTGCACTTCACAGAGTAAGCGTTCCCTAACGGAAATATGCAGATACATGCTAGAACGCGCCAATAGGATCTCACTAGCTCATGCTTGTTTCTGCCCACCTCCTTACTTGTTCTTCCCACGATGACGCACTTGTTCCCATTAGAAATGACTACCTTGGTTTAGTTATAAAACTCTTTGGATCGCATCCAACTTGTAAATGCATACACAGCCACCTACTGTACTGGTCCGTGAGGTAATTCATGTACTACCAACATTCAATTATTTGATGTGGTAATACAAGTTGGGGAAAAGGAAAGTTGCCCTGACAACTATTAGCACTCTAAAAAAATCCACCACCCCATTCCACTATTTAACCATATCTAGTCTTACTCCAGACCGATGGTCTGAGAGTACATGACATTAACACCCTCTACAACTGTTCTGCAGTAAAATCCCCCAATCCCAAGTACTTCTTCGCCACCGCAAACTCTATTTTCTGTGACTTTCGATCCACTTCTGCAACACAATTGACAGCCATGGCTATAAATGCTATAAAGTCCACCTTACTGAGGCACATATTCTTCCCATCATTCTCTCTTGGTCTTTGCCTACTCACACGAATCCTCTCAGGATCCCTCACCTTGTACCCATCTTTCTCTACCACATTCTTCACTGCTTCGGCATACAACACTTTCTGTACTACTATAACTCTGGCTACCTCAATCTGCCTTTCTCTCACCGGACACCTCCGAACGCCAGCCCCATGGGCACCCCCAAAACTGAGACATATAACTTTCTCCACCGATACCACACATCCTTCATCTCATGCCCACCGGCACACTTCTCACATCGAGGCATCTCCCTCCACACTGCTGCAACATGCCCATAAACTTGACACCTAAAACACTTTTTTTTGTGTGTTGTCGGAACAAAAACTCTCACAGGAAATTGACACTTCCTACCTTGACATAATCTGGTATAGACTCAACATGACAGATAATGTCTTCTCCGTTTCCCCATGCTCTCCACCGGATCTACGTCTCACTAAACGGCGGGCGTTACAGACACCGGGAATCTTCCATTTCAACTGCTCCTCCTCAACACTTAATGCAACCCCGTTATCACTCCTTTCAACGGCGCCCTGCTCCGAAGAGCAAAGCAAGTTGCAAATCTTGACCCTAATCGTGTAATCCAGAGCGCCCGCTCCTTCTGGGCGGAGGAAACACGATAAATCATCATGAGTCCACTCCGAGTCACCTTCACCAACCTCTTCTCCACCCAATCTGACACCACATATGGATCAGCCAAAATGCAAGGATTCATTCTCTCTATAAATCTTACTCGCACTCAGCCAGAATCATCCTTATTCTCCCTAGGATGAGGACTGAACTCGGCGGTCCTCACCGCAGGTACTTCATCCTCACCTTCGCCAGGTTCCGTCTCTGAACTACTGGAGCATGTATCCCTCTTTTTGCACATGACGCCAGTGGCAAACAAAAACTAAAAATGTGGGATGCATGCCAGCAAAGCCACTACACTAAACAATACATTAATTGCACGAAAACAGTGACAAACGATGCCCACAAACTGTTAGGGCCAACTGTACATAAAGATGTCCGAACAGCAGTCTCAACACCTTACCACTGATACACCTGGCTATCAGCGGAGCCTTGTCTGGCAGCGAAACAGTTCATTCAGTCTAATTTACTGCCTTTAAAAGAAACATGGCTGATATGGCTGACTTGCTTAAACAAATGTGGTTTCTACTGACAATTGAGATGTACAAACTATGGCATAAGGGGATGACAAGCAGATAAGAGGTGATCCATAATTTCGATTAAGACATTAATGAGCGAGCTAGGATGACATAATCAAAATAACTATTTGTTCAGCACTTTTGAAATGTACAGCGACAGAATTCAGAACATGGGTCATTCTTACAGTGTTCTTTGTTTACACCAAGTCAGAACCGTATGATAAATAAAGGGGATATAAAGCAGACAATGATAGCTCTAACAATATTCAATGATCACATTTCTCTAAAACAGGCTATAGGCTACATGTGCACTACTAAGTCAGAACAGTAGGTGAAATGAAGAGGTGAAAATATACAAAATTACTAGGGTGAAGCACACGGGCAACTAACAGCTTACTACAGAACATACACTTAGTATTACTTTCTTAGCTACAGTATAAATATATCTCTGGTATATTACATAATGTATGCAGCTGCATACAATACATTTTTGGACTCACGTTGTTGTGCTGTGCTTACTTGATCAGAAAGGTGCCGAGGCGGTCCTTCGTGGGCAAATTTTGTAATCAAAGTCTGGCATGCTCTGGATTTATGGTGCTTTCAAGACAACTTGGAACTCGGAAAAAAACAAGGTCGAATCATGATGACTTTAAATGGTGGAAGCCCTCAATGGTAATGTCCATGCTTAAACAGTTTATAACTACTACTATCTCTATGGCCTGAACACGTTTCTGAACAGAGAAAAAAACTAGAAATAGGCTAGATAGATAATCCAACATTTCAGAAAAGAGGATTGGGCTTGGAAAGTAGCTAGCTCTCCAGTCTTGACCCTTTCTTTTATAGCTCAATGACATTGGTCTTGAAGAAGACAGTGGTCAACTGCACACATTTTACTCATAAATTGTCAATGCACAAAAAAGTCCATTCTTACTGAATTGGCTCATTTTGCTAGTGAAATGTACTTTAAATCGATAAAACACCTTAATAAGAAAACCAGCAAATAAACTCAGAAAAAAAAAAGTCCTCTCACTGTCAACTGTGTTAATTTTCAGCAAACTTAACATGTGTAAATATTTGTATGAACACAACAAGATTCAACAACTGAGACATAAACTGAACAAGTTCCACAGACATGTGACTAACAGAAATTGAATAATGTGTCCCTGAACAAAGGGGGGGAGTCAAAATCAAAAGTAAGAGTCAGTATCTGGTGTGGCCACCACCTGCATTAAGTTATGCAGTGCATCTCCTCCTCATGGACTGCGCCAGATTTGCCAGTTCTTGCTGTGAGATGTTACCCCACTCTTCCACCAAGGCACCTGCAAGTTCCCGGACATTTCTGGGGGGAATGGCCCTAGCCCTCACCCTCCGATCCAACAGGTCCCAGACATGCTCAATGGGATTGAGATCCGGGCTCTTTGCTGGCCATGGCAGAACACTGACATTCCTGTCTTGCAGGAAATCACGCACAGAACGAGCAGTATGGATGGTGGCATTGTCATGCTGGAGGGTCATGTCAGGATGAGCCTGCAGGAAGGGTACCAAATGAGGGAGGAGGATGTCTTCCCTTTAACGCACAGCGTTGAGATTGCCTGCAATGACAACAAGCTCAGGCCGATGATGCTGTGACACACCGCCCCAGACCATGATGGACCCTCCCCTCCAAATCGATCCCGCTCCAGAGTACATGCCTCAGTGTAACGCTCATTCCTTCGATGATAAACACGAATCCGACCATCACCCCCGTTGAGACAAAACCGCGACTCATCAGTGAAGAGCAGTTTTTGCCAGTCCTGTCAGGTCCAGAGACGGTGGGTTTATGCCCATAGGCGACGTTGTTGCCGGTGATGTCTGGTGAGGACCTGCCTTACAAGAGGCCTACAAGGCCTCAGTCCAGCCTCTCTCAGCCTATTGTGGACAGTCTGAGCACTGATGGAGGGATTGTGCATTCCTGGTGTAACTCGGGCAGTTGTTGTTGTCATCCTGTACCGCAGGTGTGATGTTCGGATGTACCGATCCTGTGCAGGTGTTATTACACGTGGTCTGCCACTGCAAGGACGATCAGCTGTCCATCCTGTCTCCATGTAGCGTTGTCGTAGGCGTCTCACAGTACAGACATTGCAATTTATTGCCCTGGCCACATCAGCAGTCCTCATGCCTCCTTGCAGCATGCCTAAGGCACGTTCACGCAGGGACCCTGGGCATCTTTCTTTTGGTGTTTTTCAGAGTCAGTAGAAAGGCCTCTTTAGTGTCCTAAGTTTTCATAACTGTGACCTTAAATGCCTACCGTCTGTAAGCTGTTAGTGTCTTAACGACCGTTCCACAGGTGCATGTTGATGAATTGTTTATGGTTCATTGAACGAGCATGGGGAACAGTGTTTAAACCGTTTACAATGAGGATCTGTGAAGTTATTTGGATTTTTACGAATGATCTGAAAGACAGGATCCTGAAAAAAGGAGGTTTCTTTTTTTGCTGAGTTTAGGGCTGTTTCCAAATGGTTACAGTGTGTGACCAAGAACACATTTGTAAGTACCATTTTTAGATGTTCGTGAACGCAGCCAAAATACAAAGAAGTTAAATGACGTTCCATGGCGTGACGTCAGAAGGGCACCGGCAGTCGGCAGAATTGACCCTAGTTACACAGTACCCTAGAACACAGTAGGCAGCAGATGGAATATCCAAGCCTCAACAGAAGACGGCAGGCATGCTAGCTAGCCATGGCAAGGAGACCAATTACTTGATTAAATATTGATTACAAATTGATTGCTCTGGTTTATGCCAAAAGATTTAAGGAATATGTACCATTATAAATGAGACTCAAACAGGATTTATGAAGGGCCGTCACATATGCTCTAACATTCATTTAGTCTTGGACCTTCTAGATTATTCAGATGCAATTGACTCAGATGTGGATGTCTTATTTTTGAACTTCTGTAAAGCCTTTAACACAATTGAACATTAATTTCTCTTCAGGTCACTTAAACTTTTTGGCTTTGGTGAAAATGTTATTAAAGTCATTCGCA
Organism: Oncorhynchus nerka; assembly: GCF_034236695.1. NCBI lineage: Eukaryota > Metazoa > Chordata > Actinopteri > Salmoniformes > Salmonidae > Oncorhynchus > Oncorhynchus nerka. The sequence continues at coordinate 51,728,960 of NC_088406.1, forward strand.
TGTTTTCCAAAGACATAAATAGTTCTGCGTTACTTAACCTTAATACATCCAAAAGATTCAGTATCAACAGAAGTGTTTGACAGGGATGACCAATTTCGCCATTTTCTATTCATTTTGGTTGTGGAACTTCTATGTCTAGATATTCTGAATATTGCAAATCTGTATGGCTTAACCATTTTTAACAAAGAAATCAACATTTCCCAACTGGCTGATGATACTGTTTTTAAGAGACCAAGACCAGGTTGCCCTTAATGCGATCACTGCATTCTCTATTGCATCACAATTAAAACTGAATGTTTCTAAATGTGAAATCACATGTTTATATGACTGATGAGAAATAGAAAATATTCCTTTAAAAGGACTGTATTAAATATTTAGGAATACATCTGTCAAAAAAAAACATGAATTTCTCTCCTAAAATTAAGAAAACCCTAAATATATTTAAGAATTGGCTACAAAGGGATCTTTTTGTACATGGGAGAGTGCTTCTGTCCAAGGCAGAGGGACTGTCTCGCTTTGTGTACCCCTCAATATCTTGATTTGTGAATCCCTCTACTTGTAAAGAGATCAACAAGACCTTTCTTGACTTCATCTGGGAAAATAAGTCTCACAAACTGAAAAAGTCAGTCCTCTCTAATAGAAGAGCTGAAGGCAGTTTGGAAGTGTTGGGTTTTGTTGACATAAATAATATTTTAAGATCAACTGGTTGAAAGGATGTTTGATCAATATTGATTCAATATGGTATTTCGTTCCAAATAATGTGTTTAATAAGTTGGGAGGTCTTCAATTTGTACTGAAACGCAATTATATTCCTGAAAGATTACCCACTAAATTGGCTAGGTTTCACCAATAAGCTTTAATGGCCTGGAAAATATGTTTCCTGCACAATTTTTCCCAGCATAAAGCTCTTTTGTGAAATAATTCAGACATAACTGTAAGGAAGAGGAATGTTGACGTTGTTCTTGATGTTTTTGACAACAGGGTGTAATGAATACGATGGGAGACAGAGTGCTGGTTTTTAGCGCAAGGCGCAGCAGGTGTTTATTAGCAAAGGACCCCAGGAAGAGGCAGGTAGCTGGGTCCAGGGACAGACAGAAGATCATACACAGGGATTCCAAAACGGAAACAGTACATGCAGGGAAAAGGCTAATGAAGTCTTGGAGAGCAGGCAAGAGATATACGACAGGAAATCTGACAGGCAGGGAATAGGCAAAACGGCGTCGTTGGTGAGGACGGCCAAAAACGACGATACACAGGAGGACTAATACGGAAATGAACAGCGCTCCAAGTAGACCTTGTAATAAAAACAAACAATACCTCACATTGATGGGGTGCAAAGAACTGAACCAAATAGTGTGTGTAAATGGCATACAGGTGTGTGAAAAGGTGGTCAGAATTCAGGTGATTGGGATCTGGAGAGTGAGCTGTGTTCAGGGGATTTACGTTTTTGAGAGTGTGAGTTGAAAGCAGACATTACTCAGGGGTAATATTCTTACATATGAACAATTCATAACATTGAATGAGTTTCCAATACCTTTCAGAGAGTTTATTTCTGTGATCAAAGCCATTCCCAGTGGTCTAACTACACTAATGAAAACTAATCTAAGCATTGGTAATGATCACAAATCTTATCCAGAACTTAGTTTGGAAGGCGTGGGCTTACTTGAGAAATCTTGTTGTAGTAAATATATAAGACAAATTTTCCGTTCACAGAACTTGTCACGTTCATTGGAATGAATATCGGACCAAGGCGCAGCGATGTTGAGTTCAAATAAACAATAAACTAACAACGACGAACCGTGACAACAGAGATGCTACATGCACTAACTCAAAACAATATCCCATAAACCCAGGTGGGAAAAACAGCTACTTAAATATGACCCCCAATTAGAGACAACGATTACCAGCTGCCTCTAATTGAGAATCATACACAATCACCAACATGGAAAAACAAACCTAGAACCCCACATAGAAATAATAAACTAGACTAACCCCCCAGTCTCGCCCTGACCTACTCTACCATAGAAAATAAGGACTCTCTATGGTCAGGACGTGACAGAACCAACTGTCTGGAAAAAAAGCTTGGTTAAGGCCTTGCAAATATTGTATACCAAACAAATGTAAGGAAGTACACTTTCACATTTTACATAAGATATATTCATGTAATTCTATGTTGTCCATATTTGTGCCTATTGATATCTGCGTTTTCTGTGAAAAAGGTGAGAATCTGAGAATTCTGAGAATTCTTTGCATGTACATTTGTGTCACAATTTTGGGAAAACCTTGCAGAATACTTATTTATCAATTTGAACACTACCAATGTTTTTAACACGAAGGATACAGTATGTTACTTTTGCAATGATAACAAGACCATTGAAATAATAGTGATTTTTCTTATTCTTGTTGCCAAATACTTTATACACAAACAAAAAGTACAGAATTCTATACCAAAATTACACATGTTTTTGATTGAATTTAATCATCTTGTTAAGACATTATGCCTAGTTAATATCAACAAGAATAACATCTTCCTGAATCATTATAATTCGATTTTTTTCAGAATGAATACAATTGCACTAGAATTGTTAATTAAAAAAATATATTTAATTGATATTTTTTAGTATGTATGTTTTAGTGTTTTCTTGTTAATACCTGTGTTTTGTTTTGTTAGACATGTTTGATGTAGCAATGTAAGTTGATTTTTGTATTATGAATAATACAAACATTTAAAAATAAATTACCCTAGTTACAAATGCCATTTTCATCCCTGTTTACAAGGAATTAGCTATATTCTCATGGATTGCATGTCGCGAACAATTGTCACTGACAAAGACAATACTCGCGGATCGTTATTGCTACACTGAGATGTCGAGAGAGGAGAATTCCCAGGTGAGAGACTTGGCTAGTTAGCTAGCACTCTGCATAACAGTCATACCTCACTGATAATATTCCGCGCAGTGAGACATGCGCCGTTTTTACAACCAAGCCGGAACGCTCTGATTGGTTCACTCACGCGCCTTTCTGCACCTCGGAGCTCTACCATTGGACAATACATCTCATATATCAAAGGGTTTCATTACAAATAATATCTGCCTCACCAACCTGTAGATTAGAAGCTAATGTCATGTTACGTTTTAGCTGTCCCTTTCTAAATGGCAGATTGACAGTTCCTGCAGTACAAATGATGTGCGTTCATTCATTAAACTAACTCTAAATAACAGCATAATATGATGTTGCTGCCTGTCAGAGTTTCTACAGCTGCTGTATTACATGCCTGCAATATCCAGTGTGTCAACTCCTGTCTTCTCCTATAAAACCTAAAGGTTGCCAGCTTTGAACGGGATCAGATTTAAACAGAAAACTCTATCCTTTTCACATTGTTGCTTTCCACATACATACAGTACATGCCAATTTCGTAACCATTTGGAAAATGCCTAAAACAAATTATCTTTCTAAAGTCCATCACTACCCCTCCCTGCTCATAATAACTGACACAATGAATCGGCACTCTTGACTTATCAGCTAGGACCAGGGAAATGGGGGTGTAGGAAGTTAAGATGCATAGTTGTTCCGTATCTCTCGGGCTAGGCTACATGACTTGCCACTGCTTCCCACATAGACACAGCAGGCTTTCACAGCTCTACAGACGACACAACGTGCTGCTCTGCTTGTAGTAGCTAAGGTTTACTGAGAACTATGGAGGGACCTTATAAGTACATCAGGGTAAGAGGAAAGCAATTCAAGCAGAGTTTATATAAATATTATTGTATGGAGCAGTTATATGTTGTTTATAGTGAAAGGAGTTGACACAATATGAAGGGAATAACCTCCATGAACTGCAACTACAAGTAGAAGTTTAAAAACTCCATTATTGGAAAAAATGTCTGTTGTAAATGTATTGCTTTCATGTTCTCCCAACAGGATGGGAATGGGAAAGTTAGCCGGGTCATACGAATTGGAACCCGAAAGAGCCAGGTATGATACCTTTTGGTGGTTGAGTGGAATCAAATTGCATTTTTTGTTGTTGTTGATTTCAGGTAATATCATTTCTCACTTGAACTATTTTCCCAGTGTCAGTGAAACTACTGTAGAGTTACACTTTGGAATGGCGAAACAGCTTTTGAATGAGGGGGCAGAGAGCATGGCAACTCCTTATCAGATAAGGTTCCCCTCTCTGTTCCCTCTGATACAGCAGTCAGGGACGTCTACACCTCCTGCATCAGAGATAGATCGTTCCAGTAATTTCTAGCCTTTTACTACAGCTTCTTATGCTCATGTCCCACTGATTTGGTAACTCACGGCTGAACATTTGCTTCTTGAATAGCCTATGATATTCAATATTATCCAAGAAGTGAACTAGCTAGAAACCAACCATCCAAAATGCAGACACACAAATGATGTAATCCAAATTGAATTGATTTCTGTTCATTTGTTGACCTCAGCTGGCTTGTATTCAGACGGACAGCGTTGCAGAAAAGCTGAAGGGACTGTATCCCGATGTCCACATAGAAATAGGTGAGTCCAGGTGTCCCGCAATACACTCTTAGAAAAAAAGGTGCTATCTTGAACCTAAAAGGGTTCTTCGGCGGTCCGTATAGGAGAACCCTTTGTAGAATCCTTTTGCGTTCCCTGTAGAAGCCTTTCCACAGAGGATTCTACTTGGAAACCAAAATAGTTCTACTTGGTACCCAAAAGGGTTCTATCTGAAACCAATAATGGTTCTCCCATGGGGACAGCTGAAGAACCTTTTGGAACCCTTTTTTCTAAGAGTGTATGAAAAAAAGGATTTATAGAATACATATAAGTAACTGGAAAAATAATAGAAACACTTGAGTAAATGAGAGATAAAAAGTATATTGAAAGCAGGTGCTTCCACACAGATGTGTTTCCTGAGTTAATTAAGCAATTAACATCCCATCATGCTTAGGGTCATGTATAAAAAGGCCATTATTTAGGCAATATTTGGGCTACCATGGCTATGCACCCATAGGATGACAAGGGCATGAGCGGTCACTGAATGGTTTCATGAGCATGAAAATGCATGAAAATGATGCAAGCCGTATGCCATGGCCGTCTCAGTCACCAGATCTCATCCCAATCTAAGGGTTATGGGAGATTCTTGAGACAGCGTTTTCTACCACCATCAACTAAACACCAAATTATGGAATTTCTTGTGGAAGAATGGTGTTCCATTCCTCCAATCGAGTTCCAGACATTTGTAGAATATATGCCAAGGTGCATTGAAGCTGTTCTGGCCCAACGCTCTATTAAAACACGCTATGTTGATGTTTCCTTTATTTTTGCAGTTACCTGTATGTTGTGTTACTTATAGTGCAGTACTTTTCATTTGACTATAGAGATACATCACCAATAAGATATGTACAATACAGTAATTAAATGACTATGTCACTTTGATGACGTCATTGTCTTTCTGTTTCAGTTGGCATGACAACAACAGGGGACAAAATCCTTGACACAGCGTTATCAAAGGTACATCTATTTATATACTAAAGCGTGCCTCATGAGAACTAAATTGTTGCCCAAATTGTTCATTTTACTTGACTCAGTAGTGTGCAAAAAACCACTGCCATTAAAATATACAGTGTTTTCTCCATCGTGTACATATAAACTTATGGTCTGAACTGAAAATGTTATGGGGTTAACAGTTAGTAACCTATTTGCTTTCTAAATGCAGATCGGAGAGAAGAGCCTTTTCACCAAAGAACTGGAGACTGCTCTGGAGAGGAACGAGTAAGTCTGGCATTTCAATTGGATCCACTTGTCAGGCTTGGGTGTTGTCAAGAGAAATGTTGTCAAGAATGGTGATTATAGCGGTCTCTTGTGTGTGAATAAGCCTTGTAATACACAGTCGCGAGTGAAAGTCCACACACTCCTTGCACAGTCTTCACATTTTGCTGCCTTAAAATGTCATCTCAAATGGGAATATATTTGATTTCTTTCCTATCGAGCTACACAACCTACTCCACATTTTCAAAGTTAAATCAAAATGAATAAGAAAATTGTTGATGTGTTGATAACGTATGTCTTCACACCCCAGGGTTAATACTTGGTTGAAGCACCTTTGGCAGCCATTACAGCGGTGAATCATTTTGAATAAGATTCTACCAACTTTGCATGACTCTTAGGGAAACATTTATTCATTGTTTTTGTCAAAATGACTCAAGCTCAGTAAATTTGAGTGGGAGTCATTGATGGAGCAATATTCCAACCTTGTCTCTGATTTTTAAAGCAAATTCAAGTCAGGGCTAAGGCTGGACCACTCATGAACACTTGACACCTTTTGAAAAGCCATTCTGGTGTGTCTGACCAAAAATTCTGTGATTTTCCCACTGAAAAATAAACTCTATCACAGGGTTAGCTTTTTAGAAGACTGAGGGGGGTTTTCCTCTAACGTTTTACCTGGGTTAGGGTTAGGTTTAACTATTTGCTCCTTTCATAATTTGTTTTATCCTGACAAACTCCCCAGTTAGGGGAGGGTTTGGCCGGGGGCTTTACTTGGTTCATCGCGCTCTACTGACTCCTTGTGGCGGGCCGGGAGCCTACAGGCTGACCTCGGTCTTCAGGTGAATAGTGTTTTCTCCGACACATTGGTGCGGCTGGCTTCCGGGTTAAATGGGCGGGTGTTAAGAAGCACGGTTTGGCGGATCATGTTTCGGAGGACGCATGACTCAACCTTCGCCTCCCGAGCCCATTGGGGAGTTGAAACAATGGGACAAGATTAAAATTGGGGAGAAAAAAGGGGGTAAAATATATATATAAAAATATATATAATATGAAAGGAGAAAAGCCCAGATAAAAAGTTACACAAAACATTGCCTTAGTCTTCTGAATACCTAATCCTGGGATATAGTTTTATTTTTCAGCGGGACAATTACATCAATTGTAATGCCAAAGACACATCAAAATGGCTTTACAATAGTTGTTGAGTGATCCTGAATGGTCCAGTCTCAGTCCTGACGTAAATCTGCTTGAAAATCTGAGACAAGATTGGAATATTGCTGTCCATCAATGACTCCCAACCAAATTTACTGAGCTTGACGAATTTTAACTGTGGATAAATGTTGCCCTAAGAGTTGTGCAAAGTTTGTAGAATCTGATTTAAATTCTTTCACAGCTGTAATTACTACCAAAGGTACTTCCACCAAGTATTAACTCTGGGGTGTAAAGACATATGCCATCAAGACATCTTAGTTTTTTATTTTTTCATACATTTTGAAAATATTCTATAATTTTCTTTCACTTTGAAAATGTGGAGTAGGTTGTGCACATCTGTAGGAAAAAATATATAATTTAATACATTTTCAAATGTAATTTAAAGGCAGCAAAATGTGGAGACTGTGCAAGGGGTGTGTAGACATTCACTACGCACTGTACATTCAAACTGTAGGCTACATTACTATTAGCCCGAATCTGGAAAGCTACTACTGTTGAAGTACTTTCTTTATTACAACTTAATGGCATACATTTTGAGTAGCTTCAACACTTCAGACAAAACCATTGATGTCTTCAAGACTTGTGCAGGTGTTAATGTCCAGAGTCTTCGCTCTGAAGTGTTGCAAAATAAACGACTCTGTTGTACTGTGTCTCCTATAGGGTAGACTTGGTGGTCCACTCTTTGAAGGACTTGCCCACGGCTCTGCCTCCTGGCTTTACCATTGGAGCTGTGCTAAAGTAAGTCAACACAATAGTGCCTCTGTAAGGATCCACAGAGAAATCAAACACACTGTCCTAATTCATCTGGGCTTCTTTCGTTTGTGTTCAGACGTTACACTGGTTTGGTGTGAAACACTATCAGTTTAACTCATATATTGTAATATATTTAAAGATCTTTCTTTCAAAGTGTATACAGGTTCCTACACATAGATTTCATTGACAATGTAGATTTGAAATCATGATCTAGCTAGCTACGTGTGTAGACATTTATTTTGAATACTCCGAGCGCACTAGAGTGTATCACTTTCTGAATATCTACTATTGAAGTAGGATTGTCTTCACCACAACTGTGGAATGAAGTAGCCTCCGATATTTTAATGGTAAATATTTGTTTTGAGTGGTGGCAGCGTAGCCCAGTGGATAGAGCATTGAACTAATAACCGAAAGGTTGCAAGATCGAATCCCAGAGCTGACAAGGTATACATCTGTCATTCTGCCCCTGAACAGGCAGTTAACCCACTGTTCCTAGGCCATCATTGAAAATAAGAATTTGCTCTTAAATGACTTGCCTAGTTAAATAAAGGTATTTTAAATATATATATTTGTTTTGCTTCCTGTTCTTTTAAGGCGGGAGAACCCCCATGATGCAGTGGTCTTGCATCCCAAAAACACGGGCAAATCCCTCGACACCCTGCCCGACAAGAGGTACGAAACACAGTTGAATTTTACTCATGACACTGTTTGAAGATTATTTTCCTCTCTTTTTTAAAGGAGTGGCTTGACATTGATCTTGATGTATTTTTATAGTGTGATAGGCACAAGTTCGCTGCGACGGGCTGCTCAGCTAAAGAAAAGATTCCCCCACCTTGAGTTTAAAGATATTGTATCCTTTCACTCACCCCACTCACAGTAGAGCGAAATGTCAAAACAGGATCTTCATTTCAAATCGGATGCACATCATATCAGTAATGACTATATCTATAGAGGGTTGTGAGTTTGTTTCCTTAGTGGGGTTTTTTCCAGCGAGGAAACCTTAACACGAGGTTGAAGAAGCTGGATGAAAAGGACGACTTCTCTGCCATTATTCTGGCTGCAGCTGGACTCCGTCGCATGGGCTGGGAGAGCCGAGTCAGCCAGGTAGCTACTTACAACATTCCACTTCACAACACCTTGTCCATACCAAGATTAATCTTAATGCATAAAGATTCAGTTGTATGTGGTTTACAGAAAATATGTAAGCCCTACTGTATACGGTGCCTTTGGAAAGCATTCAGACCCCTTGACTTTTTCCACATTTTGTTATGTTACAGCCTTATTGATTACATCTTTTTTTCTCACCAATCTACATACTACCCCATAATGACAAAATAAAAACAGGTTTTCAGAAATGTTTGCAAATGTATTAAAAATAAAAACAGAAAAACCTTATTTACATAAGTATTCAGACCCTTTGCTATGAGACCAGAAATGGAGGCCAGGTGCATCCTGTTTTCATTGATCATCCTTGAGATGTTTCTACAACTTGGTTGGAGTCCACCTGTGGTAAATTCAATTGATTGAACATGATGATTTGGAAAGGCACACATCTGTCTATATAATGTTCCACAGTTGACAGTGCATGTCAAAGCAAAAACCAAGCCATGAGGTTGAAGGAATTGTCCGTAGAGCTCCGAGACAGGATTGTGTCGAGGTACAGATCTGGGGAATGGTACCAAAACATTTCTGAAGCATTGAAGGTCCTCAAGAACACAGTGGCCTCCATCATTCTTAAATGGAAGAAGTTTGTAATTAACCAACATTTTTCCTAGAGCTGGCCGCCCAGCCAAACTGAGCAACCGGGGGAGAAGGGCCTTGGTCAGGGAGGTGACCAAGAACCCAATGGTGACTCTGATAGAGTCAGAGAGAGTTCCTCTGTGGAGATAGGAGAACCTTCCAGATGGACAACCATCTCTGCAGCACTCCACCAATCAGGCCTTTATGGTAGAGTTACCAGATGGAAGCCACTCCTCAGTAAAAGACACCGGACAGCCTGCTTGGAGTTTGCTAAAAGGCACCTAAACACTCAGACCATGAGAAAAAATATTCTCTTGTCTGATGAAACCAAGATTGATCTCTTTGGCCAGAATGCCAAGCGTCATGTGTGGTGGAAACCTGGCACCATCCCTACTTTGAAGCATGGTGGTGGTGGCAGCATCATGCTATGGGGATGTTTTTCAGCGGCAGCGACTGGGAGACTAGTCAGGATCGTGGCAAAGATGAACGGAGCCAAGTACAGTGAGATCCTTGAAGAAAACCTACCCCAGAGTGCTCAGGACCTCAGACTAGGGCAAAGGTTCACCTTCCAACCGGACAACAACCCTAAGCACACAGCCAAGACAATGCAGGAGTGGCTTCGGGGCAAGTCTCTGAATGTCCTTGAGTGGCCCAGCCAGAGCCCGGACCTGAACCCGATCAAACATGTCTGGAGAGACCTGAAAATAGCTGTGCAGCAATGCTCCCCATCCAACCTGACAGAGCTTGAGAGGATTTGCAGAGAAGAATGGGAGAAACTCCCCAAATACAGGTGTGCCAAGCTTGTAGCGTCATACCCAAGAAGACTCAAGACTATATTCGCTGCCAAAGCTGCTTTTTAACAAAGTACTGAGTAAAGGGTCTGAATACTTATGTAAATGTGATATGTCCGTTTTTTAGTTTTAATACATTTGCAGAAATAAAATAAAAAACAGTTTTTACTTCGTCATTTTTGGTTATTGTGTGTAGATTTGATGAGGGGGGGGAAATGATTGAAACCATTTTAGAATAAGGCTGTAACGTAACAAAATGTGGAAAAAGTCAAGGGGTCTGAAAACTTTACGAATTCATTGTATCTTTAATTTGTGTCTTTGCATTTGAAGATCCTGGGCCCTGAGGACTGTATGTACGCTGTTGGACAGGTGGGTAGATTTATTTTATGAAGGAGAAATGTACAACTTTAACTCCTATACCGGTGGTCCTTATTCCATTGTGTAATAACAAAAAACGCTAAACTGTTATTAAAACTGAACATTTTACCTTGAAAGGGTATATCATAGTTGCTAACCCATTATCTCCAGGCCTTCGTCCGAGACCCCTTTTGGCACTGTATACAGTTGAAGTCGGAAGTTTACATACACTTAGATTGGAGTCATTAAAACTCATTTTTCTACCACTCCACAAATGTCTTTCTTAACTAACTATAGTTTTGGCAAGTCGGTTAGGACATCTACTTTGTGCATGACACAAGTAATTTTTCCAACAATTGTTTACAGACAGATTTCACTTCTAATTCACTGTGTCACAATTCCAGGGGGTCAGAAGTTTACATACACTAAGTTGACTGTGCCTTTAAACAGCTTGAAAATGATGTCATGGCTTTAGGAGCTTCTGAGGCTAATTAACATCATTTGACTCAATTGGAGGTGGTACCTGTGGATGTATTTCAAGGCCGACCTATAAACTCAGTGCCTCTTTGCTTGACATCATGGGAAAATCTAAATAAATCAGCCAAGACCTCAGAAAAACAATTGGAGACCTCCACAAGTCTGGTTCATCTTTGGGAGCAATTTCCAAATGCCTGAAGGTACCACGTTCATCTGTACAAACAATAGTACTCAAGTATAAACACCATGGGACCACGCAGCCGTCATACCGCTCAGGAAGGAGACGCGTTCTGTCTCATAGAGATGAACATACTTTGGTACGAAAAGTGCAAATCAATCCCAGAACAACAGCAAAGGACCTTGTGAAGATGCTGGAAGAAACAGGTACAAAAGTATCTCTAGCCACAGTAAAACAAGTCCAATATCGACATAACCTGAAAGCCCGCTCAGAAAGAAGCTTCTGCTCCAAAACCGCCATAAAAAAGACAGACTACGGTTTGCAAATGTACATGGGGATAAAGATCATACTTTTTGGAGAAATGTTCTCTGGTCTGATGAAACAAAAATAGAACTGTTTGGCCATCGTTATGTTTGGAGGAAAAAGGGGGAGACTTGCAAGTCGAAGAACACCATCCCAACCGTGAAGCATGGGGGTGGCAGCATCATGTTGTGGGGGTACTTTGCTGCAGGAGGGACTGGTGCATGTCACAAAATAGATGTCATCATGAGGAAAGAAAATTATGTAGATACATTGAAGCAACATCCCAAGAAATCAGTCAGGAATTTAAAGCTTGGTCGCAAATGGGTCTTCCAAATGGACAATGACCCCAAGCATACTTCCAAAGTTGTGACAAAATGGCTTAAGGACAACAAAGTCAAGGTTTTGGAGTGGCCATCACAAAGCTCTGACCTCAATCCTATAGAAAATGTGTGGGCAGAACTAAAAAAAGCGTGTGCGAGCAAGGAGGCCTACAAACCTGACTCAGTTACACCAGCTCTATCAGAAGGAATGGGCCAATATTCACCCAACTTATTGTGGAAGGCTACGTGAAATGTTTGACCCAAGTTAAACAATTTAAAGGCAATGCTACCAAATACTAATTGAGTGTATGTAAACTTCTGACCCACTGGGAATGTGATGAAAGAAATAAAAGCTGAAATAAATCATTCTCTCTAGTGATATTCTGACATTTCACATTCTTAAAATAAAGTGGTGATACTAACTGACCTCAGACAGGGAACTTTTACTGGGATTAAATGTCAGGAATTGTGAAAAACTGAATTTAAATGTATTTGGCTAAAGTGAATGTAAACTTCCGACTTCAACTGTAAGAATTTTCAGCGTGGTCTTAACTGACTGAGGGTCCAATGCTTGGCTGTGTTCCAGGGGGCTATTGCCATTGAGGTGCGGGCCAAAGACAAGGACATCCTGGAGATGGTGTCTGTTCTGCACGACCCCAACACGGTCCTGCGCTGTATAGCAGAGCGAGCCTTCCTCAGACGACTGGCAAGTCTCACTCTGTCTCCTAGATGTTTTATTATAGTGTTTGTCCAGTGTATCTGTGAATTGTTGGCTGCTAGTGAATTGTTGATGCTACTTAATGTTGATACTCGTATAGGACCAGTTTCCCAGACTCAGAATTGCCTCGGTCTAATCCTGGACTAAAAAGTATGCTCAACGGAGAATCATCATTGAAAGGGCTTTTTAGTCTAGGACGAGGCTTAATCTTTGCCTAGGAAACCGGCATTTGAGGTACAATTGCAAGTGAAAGTAGAAGTCTTTACATTTAAAAAAATAAATAAAGTAATGGTAGACTTTAAAATTATGTCACATAAACAGTACTTAAAAGGGCAATCCGGAGTTGAAACAATCACAACGCGTACACCCCACCTCTATTTTGGTAAAAAGCTGATGGAGGGGTCTGGAGAAATATAACCACTCACAAATTTGTAGACAGAGCTATGACTAACCATCTAAGATTTTAAAAAATATAGTTTTAAACATGGTTATAGGCAATACAGTGTTTAAAAATATATATATATTTACAATGTTTACAAACATTGGAGTAGAACAGTTATATTTTGTGTTCTGATTGGGTACGACAGTTGAACTAAGCTCATGAGGCATTTCTAAATTATATTCCTCAAGAATAAATGGGTATAAATCATTACAGTGCATCAGTATACCAGTACATCACTGGGCCGAACACCCTGCCATTCAGGCGGTGTCAGAGGAAGGCCCTAAAACTTCATGCATCCAGCCACCCAAGTCATAAACTGTTCTCATTGCTACCGCACGGCAAATGGTACCGATGCACCAAGTCTGTAACCAACAGGACCCTGAACAGCTTCTACCCCCAAGCCATAAGACTGCTCAATAAACTGAACAAAAATACTGAGGAGTATTTCTGTCTGTAATATAAAGCCCTTTTGTGGGGGAAAACTCTTTCTGATTGGCTGGGCCTGGCTCCCCAGTGGGAGGGCCTATGCCCTGCAAGTCATGTAAAATTCACACATTAGGGCCTAATGAGTTTATTTCAATTGACTGATTTCCTTAAATGAACAGTAACTCAGTAAAATCTTTGCAATTGTTGCATGTTACGTTTATATTTATGTTCAGTATAGTTAGTCCAGGTAGCTATTGGTTAACTATTTAACGATCTGACCATTTTTTTGTCTCATCACATACACCGATGCTACTGTTTATTATCTGTCCCATTGAATAATCACTTTATTCCTAGTTATACCGTATGTACATATCTAGCTCAATTACCTCATACCCCTGCACACCGACTCGGTACTGGTTGTATATAGATAGCAAAGTTATCAATACTCATTGTGTATTTATTATTACTTGTTGTAACTTTTCTATTATTTCTCTATTTTATTTGTCTCTGCGTTGCTGGGAAGGGGTCGTAATCAAGCATTTCACTGTTAGTCTACACCTATTGTTTACGAAGCATGTTACAAATACAATTTCATTTTATTCCATGAATTTGTCATTTAAAAAAATGTATGCAGCAACTGCAGATTACCCCCTTTAACCAAATGTCAATGTTTTCTTGAATGTCCCATTATATTTGACTGTCTACACTCCAGTGTAAACACTTTCGCTTGTTGTAGGAGGGGGGTTGCAGTGTACCAGTTGCTGTCCACACTGAAGTCAAGGGCTCTCAGGTGAGGGCTTATGACATTTGCTAACGTGTATGCGTGTGTCATCGCATATCCATGGTTGCGTTCTTGCGTGTGTGCCTTTTGCAACTGTTGTTTTCTATTTACCCCAGCTCTACCTGACGGGTGCAGTGTACAGCCTGGATGGTTCAGACAGCCTCAAGGAGACCATGCAGACCAGCATTGCTTCAGACAATAAGGTCCGACTACTGATTTCTCACTCCCAGTCAGAACACAAATGAACCTCTTCTCATTAAACGTGTCAGCTCACCAAGGGGCTCCCTTCTCAGGGCATATTTATTTAGTTTATTTAAGCCGTCTTTTCTCTGTGGTAGGTGGAAGAGCGAGTGGATGAGTGGGTCCAGCGAGTTGGCGTCACAGCGAACAACATGCCAGGCCCGGCCCAGGATGCTTCTGAGAAGCTAGGTCTAGACCTGGCCAATCTACTGCTGAGTAAAGGGGCTAAGGAGATCCTTACCATGGCCAGGGAGCTCAACGATGCGCGATAAACTCACTCTGTGCCCCCAGCTGGGTCTGGAGGTGTAACCTGCACTTACCGGTAGTCCATACTAATATTAAAGCCCACACATGGCTGACTGAGGACTCATGATATAGAATAGCACCACTAGACCTGGGTCCGAATAGTATGTGTTTTCATTTAGAGTTTGATTTAGCCTGCTTTCAGCGCCAGAACATTAATGTACAGGTGACTGCCAAAATAATGGAAACACTTGAGTAAATGACGGCTACAAAGTATATTAATATTAAAAACAGGTGCTTCCACAGACGTTTGGTTCCTGAGTTAATTAAGTCATTAGGATCCCATCATGCTTAGGGGTCATGTATAAAAATACTGGGTAGGCCATAGGATCACAATGCCCTCATCCACAGGGCACAAATGGTCGCTGAATGGTTTGATGAGCATGAAAACAATGTAAGCCGTATGCCATGGCCATCTCAGTCACCAGATCTCAACCCAATTGAACACATGGGAGGTTCTGAAGCAGCGCCTGAGAGTGTTTTCCACCACCATCAACAAAACACCAAATGATGGCTCGTGGTGGCCCAACGCCCTCTCAAAACACTTTGTGTTTCCTTTATTTTGGCAGTTACCTGTACACACGTTGAGGGACTCCATTTCTAACTGTTGTTGGGATCATGCTACCTCTTTCATCAACAGAGCTCTGATAATCTTGTTTGGTGAATGACGTGTGTGACATATTAGTGATGTCTGTTTACCAGACCCAGAACATGCAAGCTACAGTGACAAACTCTAGCGTATGAGTACTATCAGACCAAGCCTAAGGCCACCTGTCTACAACACCAGCGCCAATATTATTATTACGTGTATATATTTTTATTTTATTTCCCTTGATCGATGGAATACTATGTCAAGACAATTAGGAAAGCGCTGCCTATAAACAAACGCTAAACACTGGATGCCGTACAAAAACTAAATGTTGGATACCTGTGGCATTTCCCTTTCAGTGTGTTCACATAAGTTTCATGTGTTTTGATCCTGGGAGGATTTTTATTGCTTACTTGTTTTGCTGTACCAATTTGAAGAACGTAAAAGCAGCGTAAAATGACACCCAACAAACGTCCTCCGCATACTTCAAAACAGGGCCTATATTCATGAAGCGTCTCAGAGTAGGAGAGATGACCAGGTACTCCCCGGCCATGTGGTCTTATTCATGATGTTCAAATCTGATCCTAGATCAGGTGTGGTATGTTCACTGTGTGTACTTGATCCAGCCTACCACTCCACGACTTCAGAATTGAACAAGAATTCCATAACCATCCCACTAGATATTGTTCATATGGTAACTATGTGTGTGTGTGTGTTATGAAGAAAATAGAGAAATGAATTGAACGTACTATAGTTGTAGGCTACGTTTTAGATATGTTGTGGCATCTGTTAACAAACCTTATGCTGTCAGATAGCATAGTTTTGTGCCTTACTTTAGTTTCTGTCTATATGGCTGCTGTGTGTATAGCTTTGCTTACAAACTTATTACCTTGAACTACAAATAGGCATTTTCCCTTGTACCCCTTGAGCCTGCACAGGTTTTCCTGGGTGTTGCCCCATTGTGAGCCCTCTAACTTATATTTTTGCAGAATTCAATTATGTTGCATCGTGTTATATGATACTCGGAAGGCGTAGAGAGGGTGGTTGTGCCATATTTCGTTTTTGCAGCTTTCTGCTTTCCGCTGTAGTGCTCAGACATTTTAAGAAGACGCTGGTCAAATGATACTTGCCATACCATCTAGTCATTCAATATTGCAGCATTCAGCATGATATGACAGAATGTGGAAATGTATTGCAATCTGAAAGGGTGATGCTTTTGCTTTGCCACCTTCGTTAATTCTGTGTCATTAAAAGGAGGCAGCCTCAATTAAAGCCACTTGTTACTCTCTAGCTTGTACATTGAAAGTATTTCATTTGATTTGTAGTTTATTTTTCAACCAATGTTTGGTGGAGCAGCAGAGTTTTCAAATAAGCGTTTTCATTTTCTTAATCCTCTTCGTTCTTCTCGGGTCTTAAAGGAGCAATCTGCAAGTGCTTCAACCATTTTGGGACTTCTGAGTTAATTAAATGTACCCATTGATTGTTGAAGAATATAACTTAGAAATGCCTCACAAGCTTAGTTCAACTGTCGTACCCCATTGGAAACCATAATATAAGCTTTTTTTTCACTCCAATGTTTGTAAACAAAGTAAATATAAACAAACATGCCTCAAAATATGGGTAAAACCATAATTGTAATATCATGGATGGTCAGTCTTTGCATCCATAGCCCTGTCTATGAATTTGAGAGTGGTTACAACCCTATCCCTCAGCTTTTTACCAAAACAGGCGTGGGGAAAACACATTGTTATTGTTTCAACTGCTGATTGTAGCTTTAAAGGGAAAGTTCACTATTTTACAAATGAATGTTAGATGGTTGGTTCCTCACCCTGAAAGTGATCTGGCCTAGGAGAAGCTAATCCATGTTTAGGTTTTCTTTAAATAGCCACTACAAACTTAAGATAACTTTGGCCACCGAAGCTAAAAATCAACAGAAGTGGTGGGGGCTACCACAGCAGGTTCATCAGACAATGGAAACGTCTTGTTCACATTGGCAGTTTGAAGTGACTCAAATCCTATTTTCTTGCCTGTCCGATTCGAATCTGTTGACAGTTTGACAAGAACATGTGGTAGCTAACTAGCTTGTTAATTGTTTACAAACAAAATAGTGAATGTGCTAGAAGCTAAACCGCTAACCAGCTAGCTAGTTGACTGCTGTGGATAGCCAAAAATACTCGTTTTGAAACTTGGATAATCTTATCCTTTGAGGCTTTCAAAGTGTTCTTACACTATGCTTTTCAACATTCAAAGCAACTGGTAAACGTCCATGGCAGGCATTGTTATCACCTTAGCTTGCAACATAACTTCTTGAGTGGTAGGAAGCACGAGCGCCACCACCAATCAGCCTACACCACTGACCACACACCCTTAGTTGCTATAACAACTAGCATAGCCAAGTAAGCAAATGACTGCTGTCTGAACACACACAAATCCGATATTGTCACTTGAAACTTGCTATTTGGACAGTCAGTATTCCAAAATGGATTTGAGAAACAAAACTGATTTGAGCATTAAGGCCTGCAGTATGAACAAGGCTTAATTGTCTACTGACTTTAAGTTACTCCCTGCAGTTTCCACATGGCTCCTTGTTTGTTAGATCCCTTTTTCCGGTCATATAGGCTGGCGGCAATGTCGGTCATATGACATGCAGTTCCTCACCATCAGCTTAATGGGACATCTAAATCAGCTATTTGGTCCCCCCCTTTGCTGCTATAACATCCTTCACTCTTCTGGGAAGGCTTTCCACTAGATGTTGGAACATTGCCCCGATGACTTGCTTCCATTCAGCTACAAGAGCATTAGTGAGGTCAGACACAACAGCCCCTGTTGGCACTATGCATTGGGGAAGGTAGGAAGGTAGCCTTCTCCTGGCATCCTCCAAGCCCAGATTTATCCATCGGACTGCCAGATGATGAAGCATGATTCATCACTCCAGAGAACGTGATTCCACTGCTCCAGAGTCCAATGGCAGCGAGCTTTACACCACTCCAGCCGACGCTTGGCATTGCACACGGTGATGTTAGGCTTGTATGCGGCCATGTATACCCATTTAATGAAGCTCCCGACAAAATAGTTATTCTACTGATGTTGCTTCCAGATGCCGTTTTGGAACTCTGTAGTGAGTGTTGCAAACGACGATAGACAATATCTACGCGCAACAGGTACATTTTTCATGTTGTTGGACCCAGCATGAATCGAGCCCATGATCCATGGCGGTGCAATTAAGCGCTGTGCTCTACCGACTGATCCACACAGGGCTACAAGTAGCCAACCATACGGAAGCATCGTGATGACATTCAAATGGGAATTCATGTTAAAATAGTGACTATAGTGTAGCCTTCATTACATTGTAGACAAGGTACCTACCAGGCAGCAGTACCAGCAAGAATGTGGATATGAGAGCCACCAAAGGTCAACAAAGCCCTCTCACATTTCTATAATCAGATTTGGCACCAGTGTTTGCAACTTTTGTGATTCCACCTCTGAGGCCCGCATCATCTTTTTTTCCATCTTTTTTTCCAGCATGATACATTAATCAATAGCCAAAAGTTGCAGCTAGCAAGCTAGTTATTTGCTTGCCAGCCATAGTTAACGTTGTCAGTTCTGGTCAGTGATATGGTATCATCACAATTAGCGAAGTAACTAGCTAACAACAAACTTAGCAGTTATAGAAAGGGCAAGTGGTGATAAGCAAAAAGCTAGCTAGCTCGCTACCTTCCATGGTATTGCAGCTGCATGACTGCAAGACGTCCCCTGCAACAGAAGAACACACTAACTCAACACTATCACCCCCATGGCAGACTGAAGACAGCTGCGCAGAACGCCTCAAGATAAAAATGTAATATTCAACATCTGTACGTTTGACTAAATATTAGCACTTCCCTCCACATACCTTCAATCTGGATAACAACACAAAACACATTATGAGGCTAGAGAAATGTGTCGACCAATATCACCAATACAAACAACACCAAAACATGTCAGAGCGTAAGCATGGAGAACCAATCCCGAAAAGAAAAGGAGACTCCTTGACGGACACAGACGTCACCTTCAAATAATATTTTTTGCCGAAGATCGTATCTCCGCCGAGCTGGGCAACCTTAGCTTTTGCTATCTACATTCATTAATTGTGTGTCTAATTAAATATATTTGATTTTATTCATAGTTCTTCATTCATCATTTGTTTAACAGTCTTCAAAGAGGTGTTTTCATTTTCTTCGTCCTCATCTGTAATCTTCATTCTTCTTGGTCTTTACCAAGAAAGAACAAGGAACCCATGCCTTGGCTCCGTATTTACTATGATGTCAGGGTAAATGTTCATCCTAAAATTAAATGGAATTCAAACAATTAGAGAATTATTTCATAACCATGTTTAAAACAAACAAAAAAAGTACATAAATTGTAGCACAAACTGTGGCACGTTTTCAAATCACAATACAGCATGATCACACAAAATAACTTTTACACGGGTTGAACAAACAAAAAAACGAACACATCAGAAACAACAACACGCCCGGATTCGTACCTCTGCCACTCGCGGATTACAAGCTCGGGGTGTACATTGTAATTTTCTGGACAATGCAGTAATTTTGTTCTGGGATGTAACAACCAATACTTACAGAAATAATGTCCAAATAGGTCATGGTGTGAGTAGTTATACAGCATATACAAAATGTTTGTGACAGCTGATATATTTAATGAATTACTGAGGAATGACTGGAAAAGAAGTCATCCATGCTTTTTTTCCTTACTGTATTTTCCTTACTGTATATGTATATTTTTACAGAGAGAGAAAGATGCAAACAGACAGATGGTCCAACCGATTGTATTAACCGACCGAAAAAAACATTCCACCATTACTCACCCACATTAGATCTGAGTGTAGCCCCCCCAAGTCTAAACAAGGAGCTCCCAGAAAGCTTTCTCAGTTTTGTTCCCAGCCACACCATTCACACTCACCAGGAAGGGACCGTAGTTTGGTGTCCTCTGTGTAAGTGAAACGGCAAAAACAACGCGTTTCTTTTTTATTTGAGACGTTGTGAAATGCCAGAATACCACAACTATCTTTGACATTGAAGACAAGTGCAAAACGCAGTATCACTCCATGTCATGCAATGCAACGAATGTCACCTTGCACTACAGAACATTACATTTTCTACATGACTTCTTGCTGCCAGGTTCCCAGGATTCTAACGGTTGCCACTCACAGAGCGAGAGCCCGAGATGACCACTGTAAATCTCAGGATGATGAGGTCATTTGGTTCTGGGATATAACAGACAATACATTGAGAAATAATGCCCAAATAGGTCAATGTGTGAGTAGTTATCCAGTATGTGTAGCATTTGTGTGACAGAGGTGTTGTTATATTTTATGACCGTCATTGTAAATAACATGCATGCTTTTTCCATTATTTGCATCAGGTGACTTGTCCCTAAGCAACCCCCCCAGGAACGAGCAACAGCAGAGCTGTGGAGAGAACAGGTGCAACGGTCCTCATACTCATCATGTATTCCGGTCCGGTTGGAAGTGTACAGTACTACATTTTTCTGTTGAACCAGTAGCTACTCCTTATCTGTAGAATGGCAAGGACAGAAAATAATAAGATGTACTTCCTCTTCCCTTTGTCTGATGCTATTGTGCAATGGATGTGTAATGTATGTTTTGAACTGGCATGTGGCGTGAGTGCCAATCTGTTTACAAGTGCTATCATGCCAACTCCTTGTCACACATTGCCATGCCAAATATTCCATTTTTAGATGCCAATAGACTAGGCGCTTTAGCTCCACTTTCTCCACTGGGGGTCACCATTCAGAAATGACTTAGAATGAGGGCCACAACAATTAAGGTGAAGCATATTCAACAAAAAAATATAAACTCAACATGCAACAATTTTAGTTCATGTAAGGAAATCAGTCAATTCAAATGAATTAATTAGGACCTAATCTATGGATTTCACATGAATGGGAATACAACTAGGTGCACCTGTGTAGATGTTTAATCAGCTTCTTGATATGCCACACCTGTGGATGGATTATCTTGGCAAAGGAAAAATGCCCAGTAACAGATATAAGAGAAATAAGCTTTTTGTGCATATGGAACATTTCAGGGATCTTTTATTTCAGCTCATGAAACATGGGACCAACACCTTACATATTGCATTTATATTTGCATTCAGTGGACATGCAATTGAGATATGCTCAATAATATATTTCCCTTTTTTGAAATTGTGCATGTTGAATAAATGAAATACTGTATATGAATAATTCATTATGTATTTTTTACAATATCTCCATATGAACTTATGTTAGTCATACACGTATGACAATACGGTAGATCGGATAATAGTTTATTGTTAGATAGTGTGTTGTTCTGTTGCGTACACTTGAGAAGGGATATGAACTCTAGTAAGTCTCACTAGAGAAGTCTCACCTGGGCAAAGTAACTAGAAGCTACAGCAACAACATCAGTGGAACGGTCTTAAAGGGGACAGTGCAAATAAAAAGTTATGTTGATGTAAACAAAAATCACAATCACTCTATATTGTGAACCCTACTAAAAAGGGTGTTTTATATAGTTGGTCGGTTGTTTAAAGAACATAATTGCATGTTAATTACCAGTTCATTATTCTTATTGAGAATTCACACAATAGATCACAAAACTTTCGAGAAGCACCGCAGGTAAGCCTTATTAGTGAATTCATCAGGAATCAAGGTAAGAGCCAAGTGCAGACAGTGTGAAGTAACAATGTTTATTGTAACCACAGGGGCAGGTAAACGACAGGTCACGGCAGGCAGAGGGTGATAATCCAGAGCAGAGGCCAAGGTACAGGACGACAGGCAGGCATAGGGTCAGAGACAGACCAGCAGGTACAGGTTCAGGACAGGCAAAGGTCAAAAACCAGGAGGATGAGGGAAAAAAAAGACTAGGGAAAACCAGGAGTTGAGACAAACTGCTGGTAGGCTTGAACAAACAAGACGAACTGGCAACAGACAGAAATCCCAGGTATAAATACACAGGGGATAATGGGGAAGATGGTCAACACCTGGAGGGGTTGGAGACAAGCACAAGGACAGGTGAAACAGACCCAGGCGTGACAGAATTCTTGAATCTACACGCATCTTTTTTCAATAAAGATGAACCAATTTAATGAGGGATTTTTAGAATTACCGAGTGGCATTTAACTTGTTTGCTTCATTACGCCCAGAAGAGCCTTTCATCCAAAGAACACCTTCCATTCTGACATTGGAAGCCGAGGAGCACTCCTACCACCAACCATGCATGACCTGGTGGTAGGAGTGCTAAATCTAAGGCCGTATTAAACAAATTACCAATAAATAACCACTTTGCCTTTGCATGCCTTGTGTGTGTGTGTGTGTGTGCACGCGTGTGTCAGTGCTCCTCCCTCCAGCCTACTCCCTTTTAATGAGGTAAGGGCTGTAATCAGTCAATTCATTTCTATCGAACAGCATCAATACTTTGAGGTGGTTGATCCATCCAAACAAGAGCATGGTACTTTAGGTCCATTTTTATGTAAACTGAATAGTGTCTCTGGTTATGTACACAAGCTAATGTTAGTGATTACTGGCTATGGCCATAGAGGTACCTGTATTGTATTGTACTTTACTATTACTATATTCCTAGAGCTCTGGCTATGTGGAGTATAGGGATCTAAGTCTCACACAGTCTGGTTAAGGAAACAGAGTTCATATACAGAAGGTGTTATGTGAAGTTATCCAGGCTGTTTATTGTTCTTGATTATTCTGCGGGTCAATCCCCCCCCCCCCCCCTCATCCCGCAGCTCGCAAATCTTTATCCTGCTCTCTCTCTGCTCTGCCTTTGAATATATCTTATGATGCTCCAGAATGAGGACCCCAGAGTTCTAATTCCTAATTCAATGGTTTTGGTCCTGTGCCTAATCCCCAATGTACCATTGCGTCTACAAGTATGCCCCTACATCAAATATTATTGTAAATAAATCTATAGTGGGCTCTTTAAGTTAACTTTGCTTCTCCACCAGGGGTCACCATTCCAGTATGTAACAACTTAAGTGGAGGGCCACAACAATTTTGATAAAGAATAAAGGCATGCTTCCAAATCATTAAAAGTTAGCTCAATAAAGATTTTTTTTATGATGAAATTGAGCATGTTAATTTGTTAGATATAATAATCGTTTCCAACCATACAGCCTTTTGCAATATATAGTGCATTCTGAAAGCATAACATTATGTTATGTTACAGCCTTAATCGAAAATTCATAAAATATTTTTTCCCCCTCATCAATCTACACACAATACCGTACAATGACAAAGCAAAAACAGGTTTTTAGAAATGTTTGAAAATCTATAAAAAATAGAAAACAGAAATACCTTAACATTAACATAAGTATTCAGACCCTTTGCTATGAGACTCGAAATTGAGCTCAGGCGCATCCTGTTTCCATTGACCATTCTTGAAATGTTTCTACAATCTGCAGTAAATTCAATTGATTGGACATGATTTGGAAAGGCACACATCTGTCTTTATGAGGTCCCACAGCTGACAGTGCATGTCAGAGAAAAGGTTGAAAGAATTGTCTGTATAGCTCCGATACAGGATTGTGTTGAGGCACCAATCTGGGGAAGGGTACCAAAACATTTATGCAGCATTGAAGGTCCCCAAGAACACATTGGCCTCCATCATTGTTAAATGGAAGAAGTTTGGCACACACCCAAGACAACGCAGGCGTGGTGTCGGGACAAGGCTCTGAATGTCCTTGAGTGGCCCAGCCAGAGCCCGGACATGAACCCGATCAAACATCTCTGGTAAGACCTGAAAATAGCTGTGCAGCGACGCCTCCCCATCCAACCTGACTGAGCTTGAGGAGATCTGCAGAGAAGAATGGGAGAAACTCCCCAAATGCAGGTGTTCCAAGCTTGTAGCGTCATACTCAAGAAGACCCGAGGCTGTAATCGCTGCCAAAGGTGCATCAACAAAGTACTGAGTAAAGGTTCTTAATACTTATGTAAATATATTTCAGTAATTTTATTAGTATTTAAAAAAAAAATGTTAAACCTATTTTTGCTTTGTCATCATGGGGTACTGTGGATTGATGAGTAAAACAAGGATTTAATCCATTTTAGAATAAGGCTGTAACGTAACAAAATGTAGAAAAAGTCAAGGGGTCTGAATACTTTCCGAATACACTGTACGTACTGTATCTTATCTCAATATGAACCTACAGTACACTATGTACACACTTATGAAGCTATAGTAGATCTGATCATGCTTTATTGTTAGATAGTGTGTTGGTGTATACACTTGAGAAGTCATCTGAACTCTAGTAACCTCAAGCCTCACCCAAAGTAACCTAGACTCTGCAGCATCCGCATCAATGGTACAGGTGCCGGCTTAAAGGGGCATTGGATGTGGACATAAACCAACAAGTCCTCAGAATAAGCATGTACGTTCTGAGGGAACCCGGAGTGTGGTTTTCCTTCATCTGCAATTGATTGAATTATAGCGTACATCTTCCCCACACGCCAGGAGTCAATGCAGACACATTTCTGCCCTGTAGCTGTGGAGGGACACGAAATGACAACGAAACAATGCAACAGTGGACGTTTGTGCATTTTCAGGTGTTCAAGCCTCAACTTGCCATGCAGCGTTCAGAGGGCTGAGACTGTCTCTTAGAAATTCAGCCCCCAGTCAACTAGCTGTGGCACGTTGCCATTATCATCACATCCCTGCATTCATCCGTGGAATTCGATGTTGTCTCCAACAACCTAAAGGAACAACAATATTATGAACACCCTAACCCTAAAACACATACACACACACACTTGTCAGCCCTCATAGTTTGCAATAGTTTTGAGATGTAGGCTAACAGACAGTGGGCCTACGTTTCAGAGAAACGACTGATTTAGGCTATACATAGGCCTACATAACATAGATTATAAGATGGCAAAAAAATAGATATAAATAGCCCCTGCATAGCTACATTAAATATCCATTTCTAAGATATTAGAAACTATTACTATAAGACTATTCTGTAGATTATCCATTGATGTAGCATACAGTTTACATCACTTCCCCTGTCATCCTGAATTAAGATGAAGGGATCTGTATTTCCAAGAACAATGTAGCAGGCAGCATGGCCTCGATTATTTTTTTCCCATGCAAAAATAGTCCTAGCATCCATATCTCTGTCTATGAATTTGAGAGTGGTTACATTTCTCCAGTCCCATCCCTCAACTTTTTAGCTAAACAGTGGCGGGGGTGGGGGTGCTTTGATATTGTTACAACTACTGCATCTCGCCTCAAAACGGACCACTGGTCCACGCCCAGAACGCCCGCTAGGAACGCCTTAGCGACACAGGCAGAGAGCGCTGAATGCTACAAGCTGGCAATACCGCCGACCGTGTAGCCTAGCAGCCTATGTTGCGGTACGCAGTGTGAAGATAGGCTGAATACCGCCAGAAAAAGCAAACTTATTGGGAAGCCGCGAATGTAAGGTCTGTCATTGTATCAGTTGTCTTTTTTAAAATTTAGTTGAACGTTGCATTTTGTCACAGAACCGCAGGTTGGGCTATCCATTCATTCTCTTTCCGAAATGGGACTCTGAATGACAGATAGTCGTCACATCTCGGGAAATGAGAGCGGATCTTTCTATTTCAGGACAGATCTGCCAGTTCTAGTGCACCTAAGGATTTAGAAGAAGAGAGCGAACTGCCACCTTCACATCCTAATCGTAAGGACGCATCAACATGGACCAGACGTTATTGTGATCCGCATGTGCTACTTGACATCGAACGTCACCTGTCATTTCTGTTATTTTGTATGATTCAATCTTCTTATTTTTTATACAAGAGCTGTTAAATTAATCCTGTCTTGTCTTAATTCACATGATAGAGGAACATAATACATTCCTCTTATCCTGAGTTAACTTCAGGTGAGTTATTTTATAACGATTTAAAAAATATATTATTATGAAGTATTATGACATTTGTCATTGTATCAAAGTTAATCAGATGCATTTATTACATATACACTAACAGAAAACGGTCATTGAAATGGTAATTTGAGGTATTATCAACAGTAAATACATTTAAAAAACTCTGAAACGTTATGGTGCTTTGTGGGAAAAGTTATGGTATATTATGGTGCATTGTGAGAAAATTGCTCTTTTTAAAATGGTACTGTAATTCCACTCCACAGAATACAGTACTGTACCATATCTTTGGAGCACCAAAAACCTTTTGACCTCTAGTGGTTGCATGGTATTGTTGTTTCTGGCTCATTAATTTATTTTGAGGTGTGCCTTGTATAAGGCTATATTTGTTGCATCCATGAGGGGAGGAATGCTGTACCAATTTAACACCCTATCTGATTAGAGTGCCCGATCAATTTAAAATGTAAAGATTTAGAGAGTTTATTAATCACAATCACAAGGTTGCAGATGTAAATGCAGGGTACAGAGAACATCTTAAACTCTGATCTGCAACAGTGCAGATCAAAGGGAAGTGAATGAACAATAAAAAATAAAAATAATAATATATACATATTTACAACTGTAACATGGTAAATTATCATTGGGGTGAGGGCAGGGTAAATGTCTGTTGGGGGGGGGGTTCTCCATAGGGGGAGCAACAGGGGAGGAGCCCAGGGGTGCAGTAGGGGGACAGGCAGAGCAGGTATCTGATTAGTGGTGGCTATTAGGCAGCCTGATGGTCTGGGTGTAGAAGCTATTGGCCATTCTTTCAGGTTTTTTTCCATGATGATCCTATACTGCCTGTGTCTGAGTGATGGAAGCAGAGAGAACAGTCCGTGGCTCGGATGGCTGGGGTCCCTGATGATCTTCCTGATGATCTTCCAGGTGTCCTGGAGGGCAGGCAGTGTGCACCCAATGGTGCATTCGACTGAGCGTACCACCCTCTGTAGCGCCTTGTGGTCGGCAGTGATACCAAGTTGCCGTACCAAGCTGTGATGCAGCCCAACAGTAGGCTCTCTATGGTGCCCCTGTAGAACACTGCGAGGTCCCTCAGGGACAGGTCAAATTTTTTCAGCTTCCTGAGGTTGAAAAGTCACTGTTGTGCCTTTTTCACCACCGTGTCTGTGTAGCTTGACCATTTCAGGATGGTTCCTCCTGAAGTCCACAATCAGTTCCTTTGTTTTGTTGATGTTGAGGGAGAGGTTGTTTACCTTGCTCCACTCCGTCAGAGTGCCTACCTCCTCCCTGTAGGCCGTCACGTCGTTGTTGGTAATCAGGCCTACTACTGTCGTGTCATCAGCGAACTTTATGATGGAGTTAGATGCAGTCGTGGATATACAGAGAGTACAGAAGGGGACTGAGGACGCACCCTTGCGGGGCCCCACGTGTTGAGGATCAGTGTGGAAGAGGTAGTTGCCTACTTTCCCCACCTGGGGGCGGTCCATCACAAAGTCTAGGACCCAGTTGCATAGGGAGCAGCTCAGTCCCAGGGCCTTGTGCTTTTGTGGTGAGCTTAGAAAGCACTATGGTATTTAAGGCCGAGCTGTAGTCGACGAACAGCATCCTCACATATGCATTGGTTTTGTCCAGGTGGGTGAGGGCAGTGTGCAGTGCAATGGCGATTACGCAGTTCGTGGATTTGTCGGGATGGTAGGCGATTTGGAGACGGTCGAGTGTGTCGCGGAGGGAGGAGGTTATGTGGTCTTTGACTAGCCTCTCGAAGCACTTCCGGATGACGGATGTGAATGCTGCTGGTCGGTGGTCATTCAGTTCAGTTACTGTCCCTTTCTTGGGCACGGGATGATAGTTAGAAAATTCCTACAAACAGAGCCATATCTATCTATAGGGGACAGGTTGGAGTGGCAGCTAGTCTTAAACCTTAAATGGTTGAGCATTTTGGTCCTTTTGGCCTGTTTTGCCCTGTAGTCGCTGCCAGTTTGGAAGCCTTTGTTAAGATGTCTAGAAGTCATTAATATGCTGTAATGTGTAAACACTTTACCTAGCAGCCAACCTGCTTGCATCAATCCCTTGTAATTACAGTAAAATACTGTGAAATATAAACCTCTCCCCTCACTGAATTTAGTTAATTTATCCATTCATTCATTCATTCATTCATTCATCCATGAATTAATTCCAATTACAGTAGCATTTACTTTTTACAGTAAAATACAGTACATTCTATGGTATTGTACTATGTCATGACACAGTACTTGCTTTGATACTGTTTTTATATCACAGTAGGTGTACTGTAATATTAAATACAGGTTTTTACTTGCCCCGAGCTGCCTGTAAAATACTGTCAGATTCATGGTAACCCCTTTACAGTGTAGATATAGCTATTTTGACTGGTTAATTCACATAGATAGGGTCTAATTGTGAGAAATGGAGCCAATCAGGGACCTGTTTATAAGATATCATAACATCAGTGGGATGTATTGATTAGCCTGGTGTGTCATGTCATTATTTGTTTTACTTCCATGGATTTGGACATGATGACATGGGTTAACCGACTCCTTTCAACTCCACTGTTTTAACGTGGCACAACAGCATGTTCTATATGTGATTGGGGGGGGGGGGGGGACTGTGCTGTACAGACAGTTAGAATGTGAGCCTTTCTCCAAAGACTCTTCTACGAATTTAGGTCTTACTAGAAGACTACATAGTAAGTCATAAGAGACCAAGCCCACTTCCCTGTTGATCTCATTATTCTTCAGGCAGAGGTTCTACATTACTTATCAAAAAGCTTGCCTTCCTCAGCTCTTAGTTGAAATATGGTCATCTTTTGCTCTCCTTCCTGTGATAACATAGTGATCAAACAAATTCATAAATGTAGTCAGATTGATGTGATAGGATATGGTTCATATGACAACAGTAGAGGTTAGACCCGTAGATCCATTTTTCCACCCCATTTTGTTCGCCAGCTCTGTCTTTAGGGTATGTTGTAAACAGTAGTAACTTAATTGAACCCTTCTTGATTTCCTGAACTAACCAACGTTTACACACAGTCTGGCACTATTAGAAAAAAAGGTTCCAACAGTACCTCTCTACACAGGGAATAGGGTTCTACATGAAACCTTTGTAACCCGAGAAGGTTCTAGGGATTCTACCTGGGACCATTACATGGTCTTCTACAGAGACAAGCTGAAGAACCATTTAGAACCTTTTTTTTTTTTTAAGTGTAGATGGAAATGCACATCGGACCTAATAAAACGGTCCTGATTTAAATACTTGTGAAATGATCACAATTATCCTGGCATTCAAATATAACAGGTAAGATGTTAATATCTTCCCTGAACAAAAATGTATGAAGGTTAATAGAAATAGGTGTTATGTAATCCATATGACGGTATCATAAGGTCCTAACTAGATATGTACTGTAGGCCTGCTATGGGATGTTTTGGGTTGAATGATCTAAGGCCTGGTAAGTGAGGTCAGTTCAGAAGAGGACAGGCATGGATTAGCCTAGAGTGCCGTAGTTTCTAGTTTGGCTGTCATGACTCGTGACATATTAGGCCCACAAAACATGGCTGTATCTTTTGTCAAATCTGGGTGCCTTGAGGCCAATAGGGTTTCCTCTCTCCCCTCCGTCAGTAGAATGTGTTCGCCGAGATTTGTAATAAGGGCAAGTCGAGGATCACACCATTCCCATACATTATTGGAATGCCCGTGCTTGGCAGTGTACCTGTAACGGCTGCAACTTTCCCAAGACTCAGCTCCAGGCCTTAGCTCCCAGCATCAGCTCCCAGCCCTCCCAGATCAAGGGTAAAAGAAAGTTAATGTTAATCCTCGACGGATTAGGAACCCATGAGTGATTAAATGTGACTTCTGTCTTCAGAAAAAAAGGACAAATTACTATACCACCTTCGTCTGGGAACTTTACAGTGGACTCTTCTCGGAACAAAATCCAGATAACATATCTCTATTTCCATCGTCTTTATAATAACCGATTCATCACGTTATGATCACGGAAAATATTGCATTTCTCAGGCGCTCATCATCTCCCGAGACAGTGGAAGTCCTAGGAATACAGTTACCCCTACATGTAATTCCCGAAGTTCCCAGGGAACGTTATACAATCCTACAATTCTTATCAAAGTGAAACTACAGCTAGTTCTTATCACAAGCACATATCCCCCTGACAGCTTGAGCAGAACCGAATCCATGGTGTTTGACTCTGAGGATTGGGTAGACAGACAGACAGACAGACAGACAGACAGACAGACAGACAGACAGACAGACAGACAGACAGACAGACAGACAGACAGACAGACAGACAGACAGACAGACAGACAGACAGACAGACAGACAGACAGACAGACAGACAGACAGACAGACAGACAGACAGACAGACAGACAGACAGACAGACAGACAGACAGACAGACAGACAGACAGACAGACAGACAGACAGACAGACAGACAGACAGACAGACAGACAGACAGACAGACAGACAGACAGACAGACAGACAGACAGACAGACAGACAGACAGACAGACAGACAGACAGACAGACAGACAGACAGACAGACAGACAGACAGACAGACAGACAGACAGACAGACAGACAGACAGACAGACAGACAGACAGACAGACAGACAGACAGACAGACAGACAGACAGACAGACAGACAGACAGACAGACAGACAGACAGACAGACAGACAGACAGACAGACAGACAGACAGACAGACAGACAGACAGACAGACAGACAGACAGACAGACAGACAGACAGACAGACAGACAGACAGACAGACAGACAGACAGACAGACAGACAGACAGACAGACAGACAGACAGACAGACAGACAGACAGACAGACAGACAGACAGACAGACAGACAGACAGACAGACAGACAGACAGACAGACAGACAGACAGACAGACAGACAGACAGACATGTTTGTTCATTGCCTCTGCAGTTAGCCAGTGGTGTTTCCTCTCCTCAAAACAACCTCCTGGGACTTGCTGCTACTCAGTGATGTCTATGCATCAGCACAGCCCTTTTAGACTGCAACCAGATACAGTATGTGCTTCTTGCCAGAGCACCAACATCTAGACCAGCTCCACCTTACAGACCTGTACTTTATGGATAGGAAGGAAGGAAGAATACATTTTGTCGGATGATGTTCTTACCAGCTGCACAATTGCCGGCGTGTGTGTGAGTGGCACATTTGGATCACCATATCCTATCGGAATTGCACCGCCATGTGGTTAAAGGTAATCTTTATTATTCCATATGGAGATTTGGTTTGCAGGCAGGATGAATACACGACACACAATACAAAACAGAGGCAATGTAAATAAAAATAAATATAAAGATATATGGGAAAAAAATGGCAAATATTTTTCTTCCTCCCTCCTGTAGGGCCT
Organism: Oncorhynchus nerka; assembly: GCF_034236695.1. Lineage (NCBI taxonomy): Eukaryota > Metazoa > Chordata > Actinopteri > Salmoniformes > Salmonidae > Oncorhynchus > Oncorhynchus nerka. The sequence goes on from NC_088406.1 coordinate 51,760,664, forward strand.
CAAACACACCCCTACACCCCCGTTGCAGAACGGTGGTATGGCTGATAGTGGAACGGCCGTCAAGCCTCCTGAACCTGAATCAGTCAGCATCCCGATGGAGGAAACCATCTGTAATGGGGGAACGCAGGAGCCTTCTCTGTTGACAAATCTGAAGAAGGTGGAGAACCACATCACAGAGGCCCAGCGTTTCTCCCATCTCCCCAAGCGTTCGGCGGTGGACCTGGAATTCACAGAGCTCTCCTACACCATCCGGGAAGGGCCGTGCTGGAGAAAGAGAGGTACAGTAACATACACCACATTGTCTGTCGGCGATCCTCAAACGAACAGGTGTATGGGGCAGGAGATCTCTGTATGGGGCAGCAAACTCTGGACTTTGGTTATGGCCTGGAACTAGGGCCCTGAGTCTTTTCCTAGTCAGTTCTTGTTGTCAGTAAAAGCTCCTTGCCCCAGTTGAGGCTTCCTGAATCGTTTAGGACCAATTTGTAGTAGGCTGCTGGATTGACTATTTGTTTCTTGGTGATAGCTGTCAGAATAGGTGCGAATTAGACATACCTCAGTGTCTAGATTTGCATTGCATGATTAAATAGATGTATGTTGACAAAAGCAATGACTGTGAGCAGATGAGCTCTCCACTAGTGGGAGTGGTCCTTCTGAGGACACTAATGAGAGGATAACTCCTGCGCTAGGACTGTGACCTTAAAAGGGCAACTCCACCACTTTTCAACCTCATTTTCCATATCTCCACAATACCACCTACATAGGTGAAAACTGCACATTTCTATGTTTTGTAGAAAAGTAGAAAAGAACAAACATTCTACCCAAAAACAGTGATTTTCAAACACTTTGAGATATGTGGTGACATGGGGAGAAACCAATTACACTCCCTCTGGCTAGAAACGTGTTGCATTTTTCCCCCCTTCTGTTAATCCTACCCTGTGATGTCACAGAGAATCATTTCTTTTTAGGAACTTTCTTCTTATCTTTAAAATACATGTAGACACTGGTGTGGTGCTGGAGATGATGAATAGGAAGTTGAAAAGTGGCAGAATTTTCCTGTTCTGCCTGTGCTCTTCTGTCGAAGCAATTGCAGTAAATAATTCACCACCATTACACTAAGCTGTGGGCCCTCAGAATGCTATGCAGGAAATGGGCTGTGTTTGAGCGGTTTATGCTTTATGGTCAAGAAAATGATATTCCATCACAAGTGTCATGCCAAAATTAACCATTGACTATTGACTATTGACTCAGGATTTCTGATTTAGAAAAGTCACGTGACATTTTCTCTATAAATCTCTCACATGGCAAGAAATCCACATCGAAAGCGGGTAACATCTTAATTCTCTCAGGTGTGCAAGATAAGCTAAAAATGAACTGTCTGCACACTCTCTTTACCTCTTCCTCTTTACTCTTTTTATTCTCTATCTCTCTTGCACGCTCTCTCTCCCTTTCTTTCTCTCTCTCCCCCCCGCCACTGGGCACACACTGGTTGAATCAACGTTATTTCCACGTTTTTTCAATGAAGTTACGTTGAACCAACATGGAATAGACATTCAATTGAAGTCTGTGCCCAGTGGGCTCTCTCTCTTTCATTATCTCTCTCCCTCTCTATCTCTCTCTCCCTCTACCTTCTCACTGTTCCTCACATTCACAAGCCATGCAGTATAGTGGTAGAGAAACTATCCCCTTCAGCCAGCACAGCCAGCCCCCGTGCTAATACACACAGCTGTCTCATTCAGCCTTTGATGTCTCTGAAATCCAGGAACACCAATCACAGCTCCTATATGTTTAATTTTGGGGGACCTCATCATTACTGGGGGAAGGGACTTGTGGCTTTACATCCGTATACACAGGTCTGCGTCCCAAATGGCACCCTAATCCCTATATAGTGCACTACTGTTGACCAGAGGGCACTACTTTTGACCAGGGCTCTGGTCAAAAGTAGTGCACTATATAGGGAATAGGATGCCATTTGGGAATCAGACATAGTGATTAAGAGTGCCATGGTGCCCCACACTGAGTGTGTAAGTGTCCCCTGGCCTAGCCTAGGAGTTTGACAGGTTTGCAAACAGTTGTCAGTTGCTTTGAATGGCTATGTCCCCCCTAATCCACATCTCACTCTGGGGCTGCATGTACATTGCTGGCAGACAGGGATAGATCAATATAGTAACTGTTTTATGTCCCCCATCATCAAGGAAAAGCAACAAATCAGTTGATTCTTGCCCAACAAGTCACATGAATTTGGCTGTGTGGCAGCCACGGAATTTAAGTACAGCTAATCGTTTGATAATAGATACCTGGGTCAGAGAATTACACTAATTGACTGAGTGTAGATGTTGTACTGTGTTTATGTATTGCATGCATCGCTGTACATGATTGAAGGTTTAGTGGAGCATATGTTCAAGGTAAACACAGATGACTGACACAGAGGTATGCCAGCTAGCACACAGACATACTGGTCATCTGTTATGAAACCCATGGATTGACCATCATCACCCAGTCACAATTAGGCCCAGGAGTTTTTCCAGGAGTTTTTCCTAACCAGATGACCTGGCCCTAGTTGCACAACAATGAATGGCAGACCTGAAGATCTGAATTTTCAAAGCCATGATCAAATCTCACGCTAGCTCTCCGGGACTAGTAGACCTGTAGCTCAGAGCTGGCAAAGCCCTGATCTTTGACACAAAAAAAATACTCTTCCACTCCCCTTACTAACTGGGCACCTTCCCAAAAGCCACGAGCAAACCTTGAATAAAACACTTTCCATTGTCAGTGTTTTGTCATTTACCCTCGGTCCAGCAGCATCACTGCCTAGATAAATGCAGTGCCGGATCAGTCTGTGTCATATAGGCTGGTTCTCTCATTCTACACAGGGCTGTCTGATATCACATAATGGAATGTCAGCTGCATTGAAGGTTGTTTGAAATGTCATTGCCTTATTTAGCATTGCAGTCGGAATCAGACTTTGGAGAGAGCACTCGAGAGTAAGTGGCAGATTCCAATTCAATCAAATCCACGGAGCACATAATGCATATTTCAGTCTGGTTCACATGCACACACACCCACCCACGCATGCATGCGTGCACGCACACACTTGCACGCACACCATCCATCCATCCATCCATCCACTGCACTCTCAGTGAGACACTGATTGATGTGGTGCAGCTAGCTGCTGATAAGCCCTTTTCTAAACAAAGACGTGAATAAGTAGCATACTGAAACCTAGCTGAAATCCTGCCTCAAAGGTGTTCCCTAAAATAGACAGCTAAGCTGCGGTGCTGTGTGAGGATATAACGTGGAGGGTGAATAGAACAGTGTGCTTCCTGGAATTTAAAGAGGTCTTAAGCCATGGGGAGCTAACTGAGACAGGAAAAGTACCTGTTTTCCTGCATAATAGCAACATTATATTTTGGCATGCGACAATGTCTTACACTGGTAGTGTTCCAGTTTCCTTTCAACTGTTCTCCAAAGCAAAGACTAATACGTAAACACCTCCAGCCTCTTTCTCTCTCTCTCTCTGTGTGTGTGTGTGTGTGTGTGTGTGTGTGTGTGTGTGTGTGTGTGTGTGTGTGTGTGTGTGTGTGTGTGTGTGTGTGTGTGTGTGTGTGTGTGTGTGTGTGTGTGTGTGTGGACTTGTTGTCCTTTCTTGTCAGGACCAGAATGTCCTGACATGATAGGAAAACAAGAACATTTATGAAATATCTGGACATTTTGCATGTCCTGAAAAGTGAAAATGCTACTTTAGGTTTAAGGTTTGGGGTTAGGGTTAGGGGTTAGTTTTAGGCTTAGGGTTAGGGGTTTGGGGTTAAGGTTAGGTTTATGGTTAGGGTTATGTTTAGGGATTTGGGAAAATAGGATTTTGAATGGGAATACATTTTTACTCACCAAAAAGTCTTGACAAGTAACGTAAACATAGCTGTGTGTGTACATGCATGTGTTTCATTCATTTTGACCCTGCCCTAGTATTGTGATCACTTCACATGACATCACATGCTGTCATCACCTCACATGACAGAGATCAAGGACAAGGTGGAACTAGCTAATTGAAAATACACTATAAATATACATACACTATATATACAAAAGTATGTGGACACCCCTTCAAATGAGTGGATTCAGCTATTTCAGCCACACCCGTTGCTGACGGGTGTATAAAATCGAGCACACAGCCATGCAATCGCCATAGACAAACATTGGCAGTAGAATGGCCTTACCGAAGAGCTCAGTGACTTTCAACGTGGCACTGTCATAGGATGCCACCTTTCCAACAAGTAAGGCAAATTTCTGCCCTGCTAGAGCTGTCCTGTCAACTGTAAGTGCTGTTATTGTGAAGTGGAAACATCTAGGAGCAACAACAGCTGGGCCGCAAAGTGGTAGGCCACACAAGCTTACAGAACGGAACCGAAGAGTGCTGAAGCAAGTACATTGTAGAGCGTAAAAATCGTCTGTCTTAGGTTGCAACACTCACTACCGAGTTCCAAAGTGCCTCTGGAAGCAATGTCAGCACAAAAACTGTTAATCGGGAGCTTTAAGAAATGGGTTTCCACGGCCGAGCAGCAGCACACAAGCCTAAGATCTCCATGTGCAATGCCAAGCGTCGGCTGGAGTGGTGTAAAGCTCGCCGCCATTGGACTCTGGAGCAGTGGAAACCAGTTCTATGGAGTGATGAATAACGCTTCATTACCTGGCAGTCCTACGGACAAATCTGGGTTTGGCGTGTGCCAGGTAAACGCTACCTGTTTTTCATGGTTCGGGCTAGGCCCCTTAGTTCCAGTGAAGGGAAATCTTAACGCTACAGCATACAATGACATTCTAGATGATTCTGTGCTTCCAACTTTGTGTGAACCTTTTGGGGAAGGCACTTTCCTGTTTCAGCATGACAATGCCCCCGTGCACAAAGCGAAGTCCATACAGAAATGGTTTTTCGAGATCGGTGTGGAAGAACTTGACTGAACTGCACAGAGCCTTGACCTCAACTCCATCGAACACCTTTGGGATGAATTGGAATGCCGACTGCGAGCCAGTTCTAATCGCCCAACATCAGTGCCCAACCTCACTAATGCTCTTGTGGCTGAATGGAAGCCAGTCCTTCATAGCAATGTTCCAAAGCCTTCCCAGAAGAGTGGAGGCGGTTATAACAGCAAAGAGGGGACCATCTCCATACTAATGCCCATGACTTTGGAATGAGATGTTCGACGAGGAGGTGTCCACATACTTTTGGTCAGATAGTGTACTCCCCCTCCACTTCCAATCTATTAAGGCATGTAGAGTGAGTTTCTCTTTACACTGAGGATAGAAGAACACCTTTACACACATCTTAAGAACACCTTAAGAACACCTTATGGCAACTGTAAGGAGTATTAACCTGATGAGGTGATGAGGTCACTAGTTGGGCTGCTGCACAGGAGGAGAATAAATATTCCCGCCATAGTTGCCTGCTGAGATCACAACCGTTTTTCGTTGCCTCCTGGGGGCTGTAGTTTGTTTTACAAGTGTTATTTTTTTCATTAAGTAGGAGGATTTATTAGCCTCCTGGGTGGCGCAGTGGTCTAGGGCACTGCATCGCAATGCTAGCTGTGCCACCAGAGACTCTGGGTTCGAGCCCAGGCTCTGTCACAGCCGGCCTCGCCAGGGAGGTCCATGGTCTAATCAAATCTCCCCCTATTTTACACCGCTGCTATTCTCTGTTGTTATCATCTATGCATAGTCACTTTAATAACTCTACCTACATATTACCTCAACTAACCGGTGCCCCTGCACATTGACTATGTACCGGTACCCCCCTGTATATAGTCTCACTATTGTTATTTCACTACTGCTCTTTAATTACTGTTACTTTTACATCTTATTCTTATCCATATTTTTTTAAACTGCATTGTTGGTTAGGGGATCGTAAGCAAGCATTTCCCTGTAAGTTTTACACCTGTTGTATTCGGCGCATGTGACTAATACAATTTGATGTGAGTTATTACTGAAATTAATCAGCTTGTCAGTGCATTAACGCATACCATTTGTGACATATATACAGTGGTGGAAAAAGTACCCAATTGTCATACATGAGTAAAAGTAAAGATACATTGAATAGAAAATAACTCAAGTAAAAGTGAGTCACCCAGTAAAATACTACTTGAGTAAAAGTCTAAAAGTATTTGGTTTGAAATATACTTAAGTATCAAAAGTAAATGTAATTGCTAAAATATACTTAAGTATCAAAAGTAAAAAATACAATTATAAATCGTTTCAAATTCTTAATATTAAGCAAATATTTTTTATTTACATATAGCCAGGGGCACACCAACACTCAGACATAATTTACAAATGAAGCATTTGTGTTTTGTGAGTCTGTGAGTCTACCAGATCAGAGGCAGTAGGGATGGCCAGGAATGTTCTCTTGATTAGTGTGTGAATTTGACCATTTTCATGTCCTGCTAAGCATTCAAAATGTGATGAGTACTTTTGGGTGTTAGGGAAAATGTATGGAGTAAAAAGTACATAACTTTCTTTAGGAATGTAATAAAGTAAAAGTTGTAAAAAATATAAATAGTAAAGTACAGATACCACAAAAAAACTACTGAAGTAGTACTTTAAAGTATTTTTACTTAAGTACTTTACACCACTGCATAGATGGACCTATTCCTTACACAATACAATCTCACTGATCTCTCTGAGGGATTTTCTAAGTGTCTGGTCTTTTTCCAGGTTTTAAAGCCTTACTTAAGTGCCTGTCGGGGAGGTTCTGCAGCCGAGAGCTGATCGGAATCATGGGGCCCTCTGGGGCCGGCAAGTCCACTCTGATGAACATCCTGGCTGGCTACAGGTGAGAGGGCTGTTATCATTCTTTTGCATAGTTTTTTGTTTTAAAGGAGAATGGAACACCAGTCTACCATACATATATTTTTTTATGTTTTATTCAGATATATCAGAACATGAGAGGGAGATAGGTGTAACAGGGTAAAGGGTTGAGGCAGGAATTGAATCCTGGTCTCTAGGGGTCCTACATGTGCATATGAGCGGGTAACGTTACCGCTCAGCAGCGGCTCTGCACTGCTTTTGCATAGCTTACTGATAGAGGAATTCTAAATTCCTTTATGCTTTAATTGCCAAAATCAATTAGCACTCATTTCTAATTCATTAATGAATTGTAAGTTCATTAATTATGCATGAAGTAGATCGAGACCAGTCTTAAAAGCCAGGTAAAGAGTGTTTAATTCCAGAGAGTACTGAATGCTTACACACATTTCCACAGGTTATAAACTGAAAATGACGTCAGCGTTTTCCAAACGTTCCGTTTCACAAACAGAGGGCCCCTCTTAACTCTCAAGCCTCCACGTTATCAGCACGAAGTCAAGGCCAGTCAGCATAAATCAACATTCCCGACCATTTGGAGATGGCCCGTTCCCACCACCTGGAGATTTGTACAACTGAATGAACTAAGGAACAGACCTATATTGTTACTAACTCCTGACTACATTATATACAATTGGGAAAGGGAGCAAGAGGGAAAACTCACATGTACCGTACATTATAGCATTTGGACTAGTCAGTTTCTGATTGGAATGTATACATAATTAGTCATTTCAACCATATTTTCCTCTATCACTTACACTACCTGCAAGCACTTCTTTTTGCTTATTCAAGTATTCATCCCCATTTTCAACGAACACCTCTTGTCTGACATCAATTTCCCCAAAAGTCCTCCCGCTCTGTTTCAGTCCACTGTGTTTGGAATGTTAACCCATTGTCTTTGTTTACAAACATCTGCCTGCACACATAACATTGTTATTGTAAAAACTGGAAGCATCTAAAGTAACTGTGAGGAAGGTCTAGTACAGGGGTGGGCAAACTTTTTGACTCGCGGGCCACAATGGGTTCTAAAATTTGACAGGGGGGCCGGGCCAGGAGCATTTGGAGGGAGTGTTTGGGCCGGATATACTAAAGCATTAAATGTAGTGTGTGCAAACCTCATAGCACAGTAAGAACACTACAACCCAATTTATTAACTGTCTTTCAAATGTGAAAAATAGCCCTTATCAGTTAATAAATTTGTCTCAAGGAATATGCAAGATATGGCATTTACATACTATTTCGCAGATACTGGGAGGAGGAAATGTAAATAGATTAAAATAACATACGCACTGTGATTTATCAAGATTGCGTCTGTTTTTAATAAGTTTCAATCGAAGGTGCAAAGTTAAAGAAATCAACATTTATTGAAAAATGGAATCACTTTCAACATTCAAAACATATTATTACACAACGAAATACTCAAGCTCAATAATATCTACTTGTGTTAAACTCCGCAAAATCACGGATGGATTGTCCTGACCCCGCGCTCTACAAACTCGCCACCGGACGCCCTCGCCTTCACGCGCAAACAGTACACGTGTATCGTTGCCAAGCACACAGACATAGGCTGTATTAAATATCCTACCTGCAGCTGAAAATTTAAATTTAAATTAAGAGCGATGTGCGGCGTGTTAATTAAGCTACTGTACGCTGCTGTGCGTAAATGCGCATTGCTCTTAATTAAAAGACGCACTTCCAAACTTGCCACTCCAACAACGGTCAATGTGTTTTGAGTGCGCCATCTATTGGGGAAACGTGGGCATTGCATGGAAAGGGGAAAAAAGGAGGTTTTTACTATAATTTGGACAAGTTCGGCGGGCCGGATTAAAAAGCCTAACGGGCCGTATGTGGCCCGCGGGCCGTAGTTTGCCCATGTCTGGTCTAGTACCTAGTATTAGGTTTTCACAGTACCCAAAAGCATTTCGGGGTGTTTTAAACAATTGTGGGATGTGTTTAACCATGGGAAAAGAGCCACAGATAATGTGGGTTTGATGCAAATAAACCATGTGTGTTTATTATCAATCGTCATGTCACTGCACCAGGAGTAGTCAAATTAATACATTTGTATTCGTCCATTTTCCACTCCTGTGTCTCCTCCTTAGGGAAACGGGCATGAAAGGGAAGATCTTGGTGAATGGGAAACCCAGAGATCTCCGCACGTTTCGTAAGATGTCCTGTTATATCATGCAGGATGACATGCTGCTGCTGCACCTCACTGTCCGGGAAGCCATGATGGTGAGAGCACAGGGTCGTGTTCATTAGGGCACACAGTTGAAAACATTTTAAACGTTTTGCATCTTAAAACTAAAAATGATTATTGGACAAATCTCCCTGTTTCAGTCCGTTTTCTTCCGTTTGGTGCCTAATGACCATGACCCAGACACATGTTCTTATTGGGAGAATAGATTGTATGTTTGTGGTTTGTTATTATGCAGCAATGATGGACTAATGTGAGGTGTAGAAGAAAGTGATGACTGTTGCCATCCACTTGATGTACTGCAGGGTGAATAGTGGAAATCGTACATTTTCGGTGGATATCGTACATTTTCAGTGGATATCGTACATTTTCGGTGGATATTGTACATTTTCATGGCTAAAACTTAGCTAAATTACTGTATTCTATGGATTTGATGTTTCAGGTTTCGGCCAACTTGAAGCTCAGTGAAACTATGGAAGTGAAAAAGGAACTGGTGAGTTGGACAGAAATGAACAACTTGCAGATGTGTGAAATTATACATACGACTGTGATTTGTGTTTACCTACTAATGGCAGACAATGTGTGTGGGTGCGTGTGCTTGTGTGTGTGTAGGTGAATGAAATCCTGACTGCTCTAGGGCTCCAGGAGTGTGCTCACACTCGCACCAGCTCCCTATCTGGGGGGCAGTGTAAACGGCTGGCAATCGCCCTTGAGCTAGTCAACAATCCCCCAGTCATGTTCTTTGATGAGCCAACCAGGTAAGAGGCTCACTATGTCTTCATGTCCACCTGATCCATCAATTATGGGACAAGATAAACCCTTGTACATTCTTGTTGTTGGTGTAGTGTGGCAGTGTTACTTGATCTAAGGCCTGGAGGAAAAACTCCTGGTTCTACTTGTAACGTATGCGCTTGGAGTCAGGAAGCAGGTGCAGAAGATACGTTTTAATGATAAGAGAAGGGAGATAAACAAAACAGGAGAAGGGTACTGAACGTGAACGAAACCAGCACTGCCTAATGACTGAGGCTACTGAGGGCTAAATAAAGGGAGAGTAATCAAGACGATGATGAGGTCTAGGTGTGCGTAATGATGGCGCCAGGCCCGCTGGTTAGTAGACCGGCGATGTCGAGCGATGGAGAGGGGCAGCGGGAGTAGTTATGACACTACTGATGATGTAACATGACCTCCACCTCCACCACGGATTAAACCTCCCCTCCCCCTCAGAATACGTGAAATGTAGCCATGCACTGAAAGTGCCTTTCTATCTGCCCCCTCAGGGATTAATTAAAGTTGTCTGGAAATGAATTAAATTGAATTATTTAGCCATCAGTAGCCTGAGTTTTGGGGCCGGAGTAAATTGGACATATAACCCCGTAGTGTTATACTGTACATTCCATATTCATTTGAAATAGAGGTTGTTTGTCAACTACCGGAATCCTGCTGGTCCTGCTTCCCTAACTCTCTCCCTGTCTATGTCTGTTGTTTCCAGTGGACTGGACAGTGCCTCCTGTTACCAAGTGGTTTCTCTTATGAAATCTCTAGCCCTGGGGGGACGCACCATCATCTGCACCATCCACCAGCCCAGCGCCAAACTCTTTGAGATGTTTGATAAGGTACAAACAGGCCTCTCTCTGTCCACTTCCATCAAATGATTAGACAACACATGAACACTGAGAGACCATACAGAGCTGTGGCAGTTGTCCCCTGGTTGTAGGGAGGAGTTTTTCCTAACCCTCTAACCTGACCAGACCACAACATTTCCAGGCCCCCCTAGTTGTATAAAAGCCCTGCATTTTTTCCCGCCGAAGTCGGTTCCTCTCCTTGTTCGGGCGGCGCTCGGCGTCGCCGGTCTTCTAGCCATCATCGATCCACTTCATTTTCCTTTTGTTTTGTCTTGTCTTCCCACACACCTGGTCTCAATTCCCTCATTACATGTTGTGTATTTAACCCTCTGTTCCCCCCATGTCTTTGTGCAAGTGCATATGCACGTTTTCTCTGGTGCGCGACGGGTTTTGTACCCATTTGTTTGTTCTGGTTTCCGGTGGTTTTATGAATAAAACTGCTCCGTTGATCACCCAGTTTTGCTCTCCTGCGCCTGACTTCCCTGCCGCCAGTTTCGCACTCCCTTACATCACGTGATCAGGAAAAACCCAGGTCCCCACCCACGCACCAGCTGTGTCTTTCTCTCCACCTGATGTGTTGTCTCGTCCGTCCACAGCTGTACATCCTGAGTCAGGGCCAGTGCATATACAAAGGCACCGTCCCATACCTCATCCCCTATCTGAAGAACCTGGGGCTCCACTGCCCCACCTACCACAACCCGGCAGATTTCAGTGAGTTCAATGGGACCTCGGGACAGAGTACACACACTTAATATCCGTTAAATATCTTTCTCTTTTGCCCCACATTGCAGACCTCTGCCGGGTTGCGTTAAATACCCTCTTCATAATGCCTTAAAAATACAATTCTATTGCCCTACTAGCTATGCATAATGTGTTTTAGTAACAGGGTATTCATAGAAAGTGTTAACAGGATTTTCTCTGTCCCAGTCATCGAAGTGGCATCGGGGGAGTATGGAGACTGGAATCCTGTTCTGTTTGAGGTGGCCCAGGGTGGAATGTGTGCCATAGAGGAGAAGGAGAAGTCATGTGACAAAAATGACACATCCGCTGTTTGTCCAACAACGTGCCTCAAGGTGCTACATGCTAATGCTACATACAACTGAGAATCGCTAAGGAATAAAGCCCCGTTCACTGACGCGCACGCCCACTCGCGCGCACACTGTTTTGTCTTGACATGCCGCCTGTCTGCTTCTTTTCACAGGACTCGGGAGCCATTGAGAGCCATTCATTTGCCACAAGCACTTGGACACAGTTTTGCATTCTCTTCAATAGAACGTTGATGACAATATGTCGAGACCAGGTATGTGAGTAGAGTTACAAGGGGTTCCTCGGGTAGCTGGGTCGCTAACAGGTAGCAATAGCACGCATGTATACATCAACTTTTTGGGGCTAGTCTTAAGCCAAGCCATGGATTAGTGGACAAGTCACTTTTTAAGTGTGATCCTCCATTGAGCATGCTTATAAACCTGCCCCATACATACATCAGTGACATGAGGATGAGTGAATTGTACAAGAGAGGGGGGCATGCATGCCGTGAGTCATTGTGAGCGTTTCTGTTTCAGGTGTTGACACACCTAAGGCTGGTGTCACACATCTCTATAGGAGTACTGATCGGCTTGCTCTACTTGAACATTGGCAACGACGCCAGCAAGGTCTTCAACAACACCGGCTTCCTCTTCTTCTCCATGCTCTTCCTCATGTTCGGAGCTCTGATGCCCACCGTGCTCACATGTGAGTTGACCGAATTGTGAGGGGGACTTGTTCGTTCACCAGGAGGAACTTTGCAGTCAATGGTTTCGTCCTTAAATGGCACCCTATTCCCTGGTCAAAAGTAGTGCACTAAATAGAGAATAGAATATAATAAAGCCATTTGAGATGTAACCAAAGTTTTCTGTCTCTGTAAGTCTTTTCACAATGCATGTTCTTAGCCTAGGCCCGAGGGATATCATTAACCCTGGGTTTAAACAAGCTAGCTTACTCTGAAGGGTCACATAAGCATTTGTTAACTCTGCTAGGCTAACTAAAACCAATGTCAATTCACCTTGATTTATTTAGTCAGCGTAGTCCATTGGATAGTCCATTCAGCAACGAACGTCATTGTTTCCCAGGGACCCCCTAGGATCCATGACATTGGTAAGTATGTTAAAGAAGGCAGGCTGTTTTAATTCTTGTTTGCCATTTCGTAATGTCTGACCTGCAGTTCCTCTGGAGATGTCAATTTTTCTGAGGGAACATCTAAACTACTGGTACAGCCTGAAGGCTTACTATCTGGCAAAGACTATGGCTGACATTCCATTCCAGGTGAGTTGGTCATCCAAACAAAGCAGGCACACAGCAAAGTGTGTGTGTGTGTGTAAGTGGGAAAGAGAAAGTGTGTGTGTTTGTGTCTCAGAGAACCCCAACAGCATAATACAACATAGATACAGCAGTGCCACCCAGTGTTAATGTACAGTACGGCCCGCTCTTCCCCAGGTCCTCTGCCCCGTCATGTACTGCAGTATAGTGTACTGGATGACAGATCAGCCTCCGGAGGCCACCCGCTTCCTGCTCTTCCTGGCCCTGTCCATCTGCACGGCCCTGGTAGCCCAGTCACTAGGGCTCCTGGTTGGTGCTGCCTCCACCAACCTCCAGGTACCTGCTGGAACTAACTAAATGCTAACTAAATGCTAATGTTTCACCATCTAGCTAATTTTCTTAACACTTTGCACTGGCACATGTAGCCTTCATGAGTATGTGTCTCCTAGTCTGTACTAACCTAGCGCAACCTTTGCATGAACAACCAGACCTACTTTTGTCCAGGAGCACCATTTAAATGTCTTGTCACTTGCAACGTGTGCAGACCATTAGCCCCTCTACCTGTCTGTCTTTCCACAGGTGGCCACTTTTGTCGGCCCCGTCACTGCCATTCCTGTTCTTCTCTTCTCGGGCTTCTTTGTCAACTTTGACACCATTCCCAAGTACCTGCAATGGAGCTCCTATGTGTCCTATGTCAGGTATGTCCCACTCGTGTGTGTAGGTGGGTCTAGTGGTAACGCTGCTGACCTTGAACTACACATGACATGATCACTAGCGGTGGAGGTTTGACCCCCAGAGTCCAACGCTTTATGTTTTCTACAGTGGGAAGGAAAAGTATGTGAACCCTTTTGGAATTACCTGGATTTCTGCATAAATTGGTCATCAAATTTGATCTGATCATCGTCTAAGTCACAACAATAGACAAACACAGTTTGTTTAAACTAATGACACACAAAGAATGATAATTTTTCGTGTCTTTATTGAACACACCGTGTAAAAATCCACAGTGCAGGTTGGGAAAAGTATGTGAACCCTTGGATTTAATAACAGGTTGACCCTCCTTTGGCAGCAATAACCTCAAACAAACGTTTTCTATAGTTGCAGATCAGACCTGCACAACGGTCAGGAGGAATTTTGGACTATTCCTCTTTACAAAACTGTTTCAGTTCCACAATATTCTTGGGATGTCTGGTGTGAACCGCTCTCTTGAGGTCGTGCCACAGCATCTCAATCGGGTTGAGGTCAGGATTCTGACTGGGCCACTTCAGAAGGAGTATTTTCTTCTGTTCGAGCCATTCTGTTGTTGATTTACTTCTGTCTAATGGGTTGGTGTCCTGTTGCATTATCTACATTTACATTTAAGTCATTTAGCAGACGCTCTTATCCAGAGCGACTTACAAATTGGTGCTTTCACCTTATGACATCCAGTGGAACAGCCACTTTACAATAGTGCATCTAGGTCTTTTAAGGGGGGGGGGGGGGGGGGGGAGAAGGATTACTTTATCTACCTTCTGTTTAGCTTTAATTGGCAGACAGATAGCCTTACATTCTCTTGCCTTACATTCTCTATCTTGATAAACTTGGGAATTAATTTCTCCGTCAATGATAGCAAGCTGAGGCAGCAAAGCAGTCCCAAACCATGATGCTCCCTCCACCATAGTTTACAGTTGGGATGAGGTTTTGATGTTGGTGTGTTGTGCCTTTTTTCTCCACACATAGTGTTGTGTTTTCCTTCCAAACAACACAACTTTAGTTTCATCTGTCAACAGAATATTTTTAACGCTGTGGAACATCCAGGTGCTCTTTTGCGAACTTCAGACGTGCAGCAATGGTTTTTTTGGACAGCAGTGGCTTCTTCCATGGTGTCCTCCCATGAATACCATTCTTGTTTAGTGTTTTACATATTGTAGACTCATCAACAGAGATGTTAGCATCCTCCAGAGATTTCTGTAAGTGTTTAGCTGACACTCTACGATTCATCTTAACCTTTGAGAATTCTGCGCTGTGCTCTTGCAGTCATCTTTGCAGGACAGCCACTCCTAGGGAGAGTAGCAACAGTGCTGCACTTTCTCCATTTATAGACAATTTGTCTTACTGTGAACTGATGAACATCAAGGCCTTTAGAGATACTTTTATAACCCTTTCCAGCATTATATACTGTAAGTCAAAACATCTTAATCTTAGGTCTTCTGAGATCTATTTTGTTCAAGGCATGGTTCACATCAGGCAATGCCTCTTGTGAATAGCAAACTCAAATTGTGTGAGTTTTTTTTATAGGGCAAGGCAGCTCTAACCAACATCTCCAATCTCATCTCATTGATTGGACTCCTGGTTAGCTGACTTATTAGCCTAGGGGTTCACATGCTTTTCCCAACCTAAACTGTGAATGTTTAAATGATGTATTCAATATAGAAAATAAAAATACAATAATTTGTGTGTTATTAGTTTAATCACACTATGTTTGTCTATTGTTGTGATTTAGATGAAGATCAGATCAAATGTTATGTCAAATTTATGCAGATACCCATGTAATTCCTAAGGGTTCACATACTTTTTCTTGCCACTGTACCTATAAGTGTCTCCACTACTCACTTCATGCCTGCTTATCTCAATAAAATATGAAAAGAGAGAGGGGGTAATATATCGCAATGCACAGGAACACTGTGGTTGTTTCCATCTTTGCATTGTATTGACCTGTAAATAATAACAATACAGGTCCCTGTCATCTGGTTTAATCTAGATTTTAGACCAATTAGTCTGTGTTGCCTCCCAGGTACGGCTTTGAGGGGGTGATCCTGTCCATATACGGGATGAACCGTACCTATCTGTATTGTCCAGGGAAAGTGTGTAAATTCCAGAAGCCTGAGGAGGTCCTCCAACTGTTGGACGTGGAGGACGCCAAGCTCTACATGGACTTCATCGTTCTGGGGATATTCTTCGTGATTCTCCGATTCGCCACCTACCTAGTGCTGCGCTACAAGGTCAAGTCAGAGCGATAGGTCTCACCCTCAAGGCCCCCCCACCCTGTTCTGTGCAAAGCTATTGTACTGTACCACGTGGGCCCAACATCCAGTTTTATATATCAATACCATAAATCGCTGCTTGGAAAAACTGGAATATATCACTTTTCTCTGTTGAAGTCATGATGGGACCAGAGAAGAGACATCTAACAAACATAACTGTTTTACCTCAGCAAGTAGGACTCCAAACATCTACAAGCATCTCTATGTACAGTAGGGTAGTACTGATGAGGGCACACAGACTATTCAAAGGACTGACCTGCAGGAACAACCAAAAACAGAGAATGTTTACATATCATATAGCCAGAGGACATTCTACTGTTGCACTGGAGTGTGTCTGGTTTTAAAGACAGAATGAATCAGTATTGTAATCAAGTGTTGATTAAATTTCCTCAACTGAACGGAACTATTCACTTTTGTTCCTACTATCTTTCACTCTCATCTACGGTTTAGTTACAGTTTTGAGAACTAGAAAATAAATATTACTTATTTTACCTGATAACAATGTATGAAAACAAATCTGTACATTATTAGGCTATTCACTTGTTTTTATACTGTCTGAAAAATTTACCTTTCTCTAAAATGGATGATTCTCCTAATTATATATTTTTTGGTTTCTCTAATCAACTCTAATCAATTAACTGTTCACATCCTACATGATGTACTGTATGTATGCAACATTGTTGAGTTTAGTTTGGGTAATAGATTAAAGAGGTAATATTATCCTCAAACCTGTCTCCACTGCCACAGTAATGTATATATTTATAGTATAACCAGAGATGCAACATTCAAACTTTACTTCTACCTAACAATGGATGACTTTAAAGGCCCAGTGCAGTCAAAACCGTTACTTCCTGTGTTTTATATATAATTCCACACTATGAGGTTGGAATAATACTGTGAAATTGTGAAAATTATGATAGTCCTCTTAGTGTAAGAGCTGTTTGGGGGGAAAAAACACCTGAAATTTCAGCCAGTTTTGGTGGGATGGAGTTTTGACCTGCCTGGTGAATTTCACCAGGCGGTAAATTAGTTAATGGACCAATAAGAAAGAGAGTTCCAAACCTTCCTGCCAATAACAGCTAGTTTTCTGTTTTCCCCTCCCCACTCAGATCACTCCAAGACATTCCTAGCAAAATTCTTACTTGAGAAATTGCTATTTGGTAAAAAATAATCCCAGTAAAAGGTACTTAATTGTTACCCAGAAATGATTTGATATTGAGATAAAAATGACAGTATTTGACCTTTAATAATATAATGCCTGTTTTATAAAAACCTTAATTACAGTCTAGTCATCCATGGCTAACTGCCACCTTGCGCACAAGCATTCACTGTCTCAGTTCGTAGGACTTGATATTCTTATGAGTGTGTGTGAGTTGCATATTTGACCGTTGTTGGAATTGGGATACCCGGCTTTCAGGAAAACAAGCCAAGAGAATGAGTTACAGTAGGCTATGTTGCAAAATTTAGTTGTATTCTGAATTTTCAGTTACAATAAACTGACATTCCTCAAATATTTTAATTATCTCAAATATTTTGACCTCTTACTCCCCACCAGCCGTCCCTATGTTGAAAGCCTATGCTATATGACAAACTTGATCATTTCTCTCAATTCCACTGTACAACATCGCAAATGGCTGGTATTTCAATAAAGACTTTAGATTTTACTCACTTATAATGATTGTGTTGCAATGTGTTTGGCATGGATCATGGGGAATATATAGCCAAGATCTCAACTCCAAGAATTTAAGCTCCGACTCTTTCAAGTCGCTAGCAGTCGATACATCAAAAATGTAAATTCTTAAACCCTCACCGTGTGCCTATGTTTGTTTTCTGTTGTTGAATGCCTTTCTTTGTTTGTTAAGACCCATGCTTTCTAATGAAACGTTAGTCAAAATACAATCATTGATAGTTTCCTTGATGAGATTCAATTGGCACATGAGCATTCGCACTGAGCTGCCATCTTAGAGCAACAGCAATGAGGCACTCTCTGTGGAGACGGAAGAAAGCAGATGTTTCCGGTTTTCAACCTAACTTCCATTTCCCCTGAAAAACATATGTTGGGACTCTGCTCAGGTGCTTTAAAAAAAAATATATATATATATATTTTATTTTTGCATTTTCCAGTTAAGAACATTCAAAATAAAAATGAGAAGAAATTAGACAACAATATAACAAAGTGAAAATAACCTTACAAGACAACAGACAATAATGTAAATGCAATTTTTTAAAAACAACAGTATATAGTATATAAAAAAAACTACAATAATAAAAAAATGAATGAGACATTGGATCACATGGACACCTGCCTGCCTTAGGCTACATATTATACATTAAGTGTGAAACATTACGTGAGGATTATATAGAGATGCAATCAATGTGATGTGAGGGGAGATTCTCCATATAATCAATAAAAGGTTGCCCAATTCTGTAAAATGTCTTAAACTTATTCCTCAAGCAGTAAGTGATTTTCTCCAGTGGGATACAACTATTAACTTCCGACAGCCACATTGCAACTGGCAGGGGGGAATCCGATTTCCATTTCAAGGCAATACATTTCTTAGCAATCGCTAGCAATATTTCTGTTAGCTTTATAGTATGGCTTTGCCTAAGATTGGAATTAGTAAAGTTACCCAGTAGACAGACCTACGGGTTTAAAGGGAATGCAGCCCCATGAACTGAGCATATGGTATCGCTTACCCCTTGCCAGAAACTTTGTCGTTTTGAACACTGCCAAGTGGACTGTTCCTTCATCTGAGCCACATCTAAAACATAGGGAGGAGATATCAGGGTTGAACTTGTGCAATCTTGATGGGGTGATATAATGCTGATGGAAGAAATTAAACTGGATCATAGTCCCTCATCAAGATTAATACCCAGATCTTTTCCCCATCTAAGTCAGGGTTTATCTAGCTCAGGCAGTGGTAGTCCTGACATAAGAGCATCGTAAACACAGGAAATGGTCTTGAACAGTGGTTGGTCTGCATGGAGTTGTTCAATAGGTGGCATCTTAGGTAGGTTCCATTGTCCCTTGAGATTCATTCTAATAAAACTTTGTAGTTGTAAGACAAATGGTACTTCTGTTTCAGCTGTTGAAGGACATGAGAATCCCTTCCTCATAACAATGTTCCAGAAGAGTGATACCCTTATCAAACCATGCTCGAAAGTGACTATTCTGGAAAAACATAGGAATCAATCTATTGTTTCATAGAGGAGTTTTAGAAATCCCTCTTGTCTGAACAGCTCGTGCAGTCTGCACCATGCCAGGACAGAATGTATAATTAAAGGGCTGTCTGTGGTAGTTTTATAAAGATTTCGGGTCCCATTTGTAAAACAATTCTACCCCAACCATGTTCAACCATAAGGGAGAAGGACCATTATCAAACCTCTGAGCCAGAAATCTAGACTGTGCAGCCCAGTAATACATTCTGAAATTGGGGAGGTTTAAGCCCCCTTTTATTTTTTACATTTTATTTAACCTTTATTTAACCAGGTAGGCTAGTTGAGAACAAGTTCTCATTTACAACTGCGACCTGGCCAAGATAAGGCAAAGCAGTTTGACACATACAACAACACAGAGTTACACATGGAATAAACAAACATACAGTCAATAATACAGTAGAAAAAGTCTATATACAGTGTGTGCAAATGAGGTAGGATAAGGGCGGTAAAGGCAATAAATAGGCCATGGTGGGGAAGTAATTACAATATAGCAATTAAACACTGGAATGGTAGATGTGCAAATGATGAACGTGCAAGTAGAGATACTGGGGTGCAAAGGAGCAACATAAATAAATAAATACAGTATGGGGATGAGGTAGTTTGATGGGCTATTTACAGAGGGGGGTATGTACAGGTGCAGTGATCTGTGAGCTGCTCTGACAGCTTGTGCTTAAAGCTAGTGAGGGAGATATGAGTCTCCAGCTTCAGTGATTTTTACAGTTTGTTCCAGTCATTGGCAGCAAAGAACTGGAAGGAAAGGCGGACAAAGTAAGAATTGGCTTTGGGGGTGACCAGTGAGATATACCTGCTGGAGCGCGTGCTATGGGTGGATGCTGCTATGGTGACCAGTGAGCTGAGATAAGGCGGGGCTTTACCTAGCAAAGACTTGTAGATGACCTGGAGCCAGTGGGTTTGGTGGCGAGTATGAAGCGAGGGCCAGCCAATGAGAGAGTACAGGTCGCAGTGGTGGGTAGTATATGGGGTTTTGGTGACAAAACGGATGACACTGTTAGACTGCATCCAATTTCTTGAGTAGAGTGTTGGAGGCTATTTTGTAAATGACATCGCCGAAGTCGAGGATCGGTAGGATGGTCAGTTTTACGAGGGTATGTTTGGCAGCATGAGTAAAGGATGCTTTGTTGCGAAATAGGAAGCCGATTTTATATGCTTAATGTGAGTCTGGAAGGAGAGTTTACAGTCTAACCAGACACCTAGGTATTTGTAGTTGTCCACATATTCTAAGTCAGAACCGTCCAGAGTAGTGATGCTGGATGGGCGGGCAGGTGCAGGCAGCGATCGGTTGAATAGCATGCATTTAGTTTTACTTGCATTTAAGAGCAATTGGAGGCCACCGAAGGAGAGTTGTATGGCATCTAAGCTTGCCTGGAGGGTTGTTAACACTCTGCCGACTCAACAGTGGTGATTGACAGAGTCAAAAGCCTTGTCCAGGTCAATGAATACAGCTGAACAGTAATGTCTCTTATCGATGGAGGTTATGATATCTTTTAGGACCTTGAGCGTGGCTGAGGTGCACCCATGACCAGCTCTGAAACCAGATTGCATAGTGGAGAAGGTACGGTGGGATTCGAAATGGTTTGTAATCTGTTTGTTAACTTGGCTTTCGAAGACCATAGATACAGGTCTATATTAGTTTGGGTCTAGAGTGTCTCCCCCTTTGAAGAGGGGGATGACCGCGGCAGCTTTCCAATCTTTGGGAATCTCAGACGATACGAAAGAGAGGTTGAACAGGCTAGTCATAGGAGTTGCAACAAATTCGGCAGATAATTTTAGAAAGAAAGGGTCCAGACTGTCTAGCCCGGCTGATTTATAGCGGTCCAGATTTTTCAGCTCTTTCAGAACATCAGCTATCTGGATTTGGGTGACGGAGAAATGGGGAGGCTTGGGTGAGTTGCTGTGGGGGGTGCAGGGCTGTTGATCGGGGTAGGTGTAGCCAGGTGGAAATCATGGCCAGCTGTAGAAAAATGCTTATTGAAATTCTCAATTATAGTGGATTTATTGGTGGTGACAGTGTTTCCTAGCCTCAGTGCAGTGGACAGCTGGGAGGAGGTGCTCTTCCTTGGACTATACAGTTTCCCAGAACTTTTTTGAGTTTGTGCTACAGGATGAACATTTCTGCTTGAAAAAGCTAGCCTTTGCTTTCCTAACTGCCTGTGTATATTGGTTCCTAAATTCCCTGAAAAGTTGCATATCACGGGGGCTATTCGATGCTAATGCAGAATGCCACAGGATGTTTTTGTGCTGGTCAAGGTCAGTCAGGTCTGGAGAGAACCAAGGGCTATATCTGTTCCTGGTTCTACATTTTTTGAATGGGGCATGCCTATTTAAGATGGTGAGGAAGGCCCTTTTAAAGAATAACCAGGCATCCTCTACTGACGGGATGTGGTCAATATCCTTCCAGGATACCCAGGCCAGGTCGATTAGAAAGGCCTGCTCGCTGAAGTATTTTAGGGAGTGTTTGACAGTGATGAGGGGTGGTCGTTTGACCGCGGACCCAGTACACACACAGGCAATGAGGCAGTGATTGCTGAGATCCTGGTTGAAGACAGCAGAGGTGTATTTAGAGGGCAGGTTGGTCAGGATGATATCTAAGAGGGTGCCCATGGTTACGGATTTAGGGTTGTACCTGGTAGGTTAAACATGTCCCAGTTTAGTTCATTTAACAGTACGAACTCTGAAGATAGATGGGGGGCGATCAATTCACGTATGGTGTCCAGGGCACAACTGGGGGCTGAGGGGGGTCTATAACAAGCGGCAACGGTGAGAGACTTGTTTCTGGAAAGGTGGATTTTAAAAGTAGAAGCTCAAATTGTTTGGTTTACAGACCTGGATAGTAAGACAGAACTCTGCAGGTTATCTCTGCAGTTGATTGCAACACCGCCCCCTTTGGCAGTTCTATCTTGTCGGAAAATGTTATATTTAGGGACAGAAATTTCATGGTTTTTGGTTTAGGTCTTCCTAGGCCAGGATTCAGACACAGCTAGGACACCCGGGTTGGCAGAGTGTGCTAAAGCAGTGAATAAAACAAACTTAGGGAGGAGGCTTTTAATGTTAACATGCATGAAACCAAGGCATTTACAGTTACAGAAGTCAACAAATGAGAGCACCTGGGGAGTAGGAGTGGATCTAGGCACTGCAGGGCCTGGATTAACCTCTACATCACCATAGGAACAGAGGAAGAGTAGGATAAGGGTATGGCTAAAGGCTAACAGAACTGTTCGTCTAGTATGTTCAGTAAAAGGAGCAGGTTTCTGGGCGCGATATAATAGATTCAAGGCATAATGTACAGACAAAGGTATGGTAGGATGTGAGTACATTGGAGGTAAACCTAGGCATTGAGTAATGATGAGAGAGATATTGTCTCTCGCGACGTTTAAACCAGGTGATGTCACCGCATATGTGGGTGGAACTAAATGGTTGGTTAAGGCATATTGAGAAGGGCTAGAGGCTCTACAGTGAAATAAGACAATAATCACTAACCAGGACAGTAATGGACAAGGCATATTGATATTAGGGAAAGGCATGCATAGCAGAGTGATCATAGGGGTCCAGTGAGTGGTTGGGCTGGCTGGAGACACGGCGATTCAGACAGCTAGCAGGCCGGCGCTAGCAAGCTAGCAGAAGGGCCTTAGATGGACGTCCCGACGGAGGAAAGTTTGTTTTAGCCTCCGCGTGCGGTGATGTCGATAGACCAGTCGTGATGGATTAGCAGGGTTCCGAGTAGCAGAAGGGTCCAAGTCCAATTGGCAAAATAGGTATAGTGGCCCAAGAAATTGGCTGATGGAGCTATTCAGCTAACAGTCCAATATGCTTGACCATAATCAAGGAACAGTTTGTCCAGGCTAGGGACTTTGCCGTGCCAAATAAACCGTCTGGTCAGCTTGTCGAGAGAGGAAAAGAATGCTGTGGGCACGGAGATGGGGAGAGATTAAAACAAACATAGATATCTGGGCAGGACATTAATTTGAATTACATTAATTTGAGAGGCACGTCCATCCATTTACACAGGTTACCCTCCACCTTTTTCAACAAGATGGCCAGATTGAGTTTATAGAGGTTGTTCAGGTTATCATCCACCATTATTCCCAAATATGTGAAGCCCACAGGAAACCATCTAAAAGGAAACTTATGCTTGATGGTATGATGGTCAAAGACAGACCGGTAATATTTTGCTTTTATCAAAATTGACCTTACAGTTGAAGTAGGAAGTTTACATACATTTATGTCGGAGTCCTTAAAACTTGGTTTTCAACCACTCCACAAATTTCTTGTTAACAAACTAGAGTTTTGGCAAGTCGGTTAGGACATCTACTTTGTGCATGACGCAAGTAATTTTTCCAACAATTGTTTACAGACAGATTATTTCACTTATACATTTACATTACATTTAAGTCATTTAGCAGACGCTCTTATCCAGAGCGACTTACAAATTGGTGCGTTCACCTTAAGACATCCAGTGGAACAGCCACTTTACAATAGTGCATCTAAATCTTTTAAGGGGGTGAGAAGGATTACTTTATCCTATCCTAGGTATTCCTGAAAGAGGTGGGGTTTCAGGTGTCTCCGGAAGGTGGTGATTGACTCCGCTGTCCTGGCGTCGTGAGGGAGTTTGTTCCACCATTGGGGGGCCAGAGCAGCGAACAGTTTTGACTGGGCTGCGCGGGAACTGTACTTCCTCAGTGGTAGGGAGGCGAGCAGGCCAGAGGTGGATGAACGCAGTGCCCTTGTTTGGGTGTAGGGCCTGATCAGAGCCTGGAGGTACTGAGGTGCCGTTCCCCTCACAGCTCCGTAGGCAAGCACCATGGTCTTGTAGCGGATGCGAGCTTCAACTGGAAGCCAGTGGAGAGAGTGGAGGAGCGGGGTGACGTGAGAGAACTTGGGAAGGTTGAACACCAGACGGGCTGCGGCGTTCTGGATGAGTTGTAGGGGTCTAATGGCACAGGCAGGGAGCCCAGCCAACAGCGAGTTGCAGTAATCCAGACGGGAGATGACAAGTGCCTGGATTAGGACCTGCGCTGCTTCCTGTGTGAGGCAGGGTCGTACTCTGCGGATGTTGTAGAGCATGAACCTACAAGAACGGGCCACCGCCTTGATGTTATTTGAGAACGACAGGGTGTTGTCCAGGATCACGCCAAGGTTCTTAGCGCTCTGGGACGAGGACACAATGGAGTTGTCAACCGTGATGGCGAGATCATGGAACGGGCAGTCCTTCCCCGGGAGGAAGAGCAGCTCCGTCTTGCCGAGGTTCAGCTTGAGGTGATGATCCGTCATCCACACTGATATGTCTGCCAGACATGCAGAGATGCGATTCGCCACCTGGTCGTCAGAAGGGGAAAGGAGAAGATTAATTGTGTGTCGTCTGCATAGCAATGATAGGAGAGACCATGTGAGGTTATGACAGAGCCAAGTGACTTGGTGTATAGCGAGAATAGGAGAGGGCCTAGAACAGAGCCCTGGGGACACCAGTGGTGAGAGCACGTGGTGAGGAGACGGATTCTCGCCACGCCACCTGGTAGGAGCGACCTGTCAGGTAGGACGCAATCCAAGCGTGGGCCGCGCCGGAGATGCCCAACTCGGAGAGGGTGGAGAGGAGGATCTGATGGTTCACAGTATCGAAGGCAGCCGATAGGTCTAGAAGGATGAGAGCAGAGGAGAGAGAGTTAGCTTTAGCAGTGCGGAGGGCCTCCGTGATACAGAGAAGAGCAGTCTCAGTTGAATGACTAGTCTTGAAACCTGACTGATTTGGATCAAGAAGGTCATTCTGAGAGAGATAGCGGGAGAGCTGGCCAAGGACGGCACGTTCGAGAGTTTTGGAGAGAAAAGAAAGAAGGGATACTGGTCTGTAGTTGTTGACATCGGAGGGATCGAGTGTAGGTTTTTTCAGAAGGGGTGCAACTCTCGCTCTCTTGAAGACAGAAGGGACGTAGCCAGCGGTCAGGGATGAGTTGATGAGCGAGGTGAGGTAAGGGAGAAGGTCTCCGGAAATGGTCTGGAGAAGAGAGGAGGGAATAGGGTCAAGCGGGCAGGTTGTTGGGCGGCCGGCCGTCACAAGACGCGAGATTTCATCTGGAGAGAGAGGGAGAAAGAGGTCAGAGCACAGGGTAGGGCAGTGTGAGCAGAACCAGCGGTGTCGTTTGACTTAGCAAACGAGGATCGGATGTCGTCAACCTTCTTTTCAAAATGGTTGACGAAGTCATCTGCAGAGAGGGAGGAGGGGGGATTCAGGAGTGAGGAGAAGGTGGCAAAGAGCTTCCTAGGGTTAGAGGCAGATACTTGGAATTTAGAGTGGTAGAAAGTGGCTTTAGCAGCAGAGACAGAAGAGGAAAATGTAGAGAGGAGGGAGTGAAAGGATGCCAAGTCCGCAGGGAGGCGAGTTTTCCTCCATTTCCGCTCGGCTGCCCGGAGCCCTGTTCTGTGAGCTCGCAATGAGTCGTCGAGCCACGGAGCGGGAGGGGAGGACCGAGCCGGCCTGGAGGATAGGGGACATAGAGAATCAAGGGATGCAGAAAGGGAGGAGAGGAGGGTTGAGGAGGCAGAATCAGGAGATAGGTTGGAGAAGGTTTGAGCAGAGGGAAGAGATGATAGGATGGAAGAGGAGAGATTAGCGGGGGAGAGAGAGCGAAGATTGGGACGGCGCGATACCATCCGAGTAGGGGCAGTGTGGGAAGTGTTGGATGAGAGCAAGAGGGAAAAGGATACAAGGTAGTGGTCGGAGACTTGGAGGGGAGTTGCAGTGAGGTTAGTGGAAGAACAGCATCTAGTAAAGATGAGGTCGAGCTATATAATTAATAATAATAATAATAATAAAATAATAAATAAATAAATAAAATAATAATAATTTATAATTCACTGTATCACAATTCCAGTGGGACAGAAGTTTACATACACTAAATTGACTGTGCCTTTAAACAGCTTGGAAAATTCCAGAAATGTCAAGGCTTTAGAAGCTTCTGATAGGCTAATTGACATCATTTGAGTCAATTGGAGGTGTACCTGTGGATGTATTTGAATGCCTCTATAATTGACATCATGGGAAAATCAAAAGAAATCAGCCAAGACTTCATAAAAACGATTGTAGACCTCCACAAGTCTGGTTCATCCTTGGGAGCAATTTCCAAACGCCTGATGGTTTGAAAATAAAAGACAGCCGCACACTCTTTCTTGATCTTCTGATCTTGTGTGAAGATAATGTTCTATACACTGATCTTTACAGGAAACCTACTGATTGTAACAGTTTGTTACTGATAGTTGTCACCCACTTCCCTTGAAAAATAGTTTGTCCTACAGCCAATCAGATTTTGACAGAAATATGGCTGAGACGCAAATAAAGTTCATGGAGAGGGGCTACAAAAATGATCAGATTAATAGGAGTGGTGGGTGGAATCAGGCACAGAGAGCAGGGTTCAGTAGATTGTCAAATTTATTCACCAGCGCAACAAAACGGTCACGCCAACATACCCTTTACCAGCCCAAACAACAGGACCAAAATAGTCCGGAGAATAAAGACATGAAAAAAACACCATCCAACAGAGTAACAAAAAACAAGCCCGCACAAATACCCAGCGGGCCTAGTGCCCTTAAATAGCCTACAAACAAACACTAACACAAAACAGGTGTACCCAATTACCCAATAACCAGAAACAAACGGAAAGGGAATCGATGGCAGCTAATAGGCCGGCGACGACGACCGCCGAGCACCGCCCGAACAGGAAGAGGCACCATCTTCGGCGAGGTTCGTGACAGCCATTGAGAAAATTCAAAACAAAAGACATGACCTTTTTCAAGGTCAGTCTCGCAAAAAGATGCATTCTTGTGTTCTAACTACCCGCTATTCAAAGCGTTCTGAACAAATGTTCACAAACATTGGCACATTCTAAAATCCGATGATAGTCTCGGTAATGTGTTTTCAGACCTTCCCTTGGTCATATTCTCGCGGGGCAGAAATCTCAGAGACCAGTTGGTACACTCTGATTTACCACCCCAAGATATTCCTGAACAACGTCTATTTGCGCCCCTACTGGATTGAAATTACAAGTGTAATGGCTGTGCTCAATGCAATGGCACTTATAAATGTAGATCCTTCAAACACCCACAAACAGGGAAATCGATCCCAATCAAAGGTGTTATTACGTGCTCCACTAAGGCAGTTATTTATCTTATAACTTGTCCTTGTGGTAAAAATTATGTGGGTAAAACAAAGCGCAAATTAAAAGTACGTATCTCAGAGCATCGTAGCACCATTAGGTGCAAAAACTTGACTTACCCAGGTGCGGCCCACTTTTTGGAGGCAGGCCACTCGATTTTGTCTCTGCGTTATATTGGCTCCGAACATGTCACCCTCCCTAGGAGAGGGGGTGACCTTGATAATTTATTGTAAAAAAAAAGAGAGGCTGCCTGGATCTTTAACTTAAAGACCCTTGCTCCCTTCGGTCTCAACGTAGACTTTGATCTGAAGCCATTCTTGTGATTATTGTTACTTTGCCATTGTGTAATTGTTTGTAAGCTTGTGTAGTCTAAAATGAATCTATGATCGTATGCTATCCATTTGTGGTTTGTATGCTGTTCTTTGAATGCCATTTTAATATTTGAGAATTAACCAATGATATTAGGCCACTCTTGGTCATGATTACAGACACCTGTGTCTTTTGACACTATATAAACGAGTCATTCCGCAGTGTTTGTGATTATACCCTGATGAAGACAGCTTGGCTGTCAAAACGTTGGTAATTACATTTTTGCATCTGAGCTCCTAGAGTGTGCTGCTCTCTTTTATTTTCAAGTTTTCTACTCCGCTAGCCAGCACCTCGCCTAAATAGGTGTGTGTTTCTTTTTCTTCCAAACGCCTGAAGGTACCATGTTCATCTGTACAAACAATAGTACGCAAGTATAAACACCATGGGACCACTCAGCCGTCATACCGCTCAGGAAGGAGACACGTTCTGTCTCCTAGACATGAACGTACTTTGGTGCGAAAAGTGCAAATCAATTCCAGAACAACAGCAAGGGACCTTGTGAAGATGCTGGAGGAAACAGGTACAAAAGTATCTATATCCACAGTAAAATGAGTCCTATATCAACATAACCTGAAAGGCCACTCAGCAAGGAAGAAGTCACTGCTCCATAACTGCCATTAAAAAAGCCAGACTACGGTTTGCACATGGGGACAAAGATTCTACTTTTCTGAGAAATGTCCTTTGGGCTGATGAAACAAAAATTGAGCTGTTTAACCCTAATGACCATCGTTATGTTTAGAGGAAAAGGGGGAGGCTTGCAAGCAGAAGAACACCATCCCAACCGTGAAGCACGGGGATTGCAGCATCATGTTGTGGGGTGCTTTGCTGCAGGAGGAACTGGTGCACTTTCACAAAATAGATGGCATAAACTGAGTTTAAAACTGAGCTTAAATGTATTTGGCTAAGGTGTATGTGATCTTCCGACTTCAACAATATATTCAGAGAAATAACTATACTACTCTAATAGGTTCTGTAAGTGAGAGAGGGAATGTTCTGGGTAAATTAGAAATAAGATAAGGTTGTCCGCAAAAAGTGATAATTTATGGGTATGGGGGCCCACCTCAAAGCCATGTATGTCAGGGCACGTTCTAATGGTCTCAGCCAGCGGTTCGATGGCGAGGACGAAGAGGTAGGGGCTAATTGGGAAACCTTTTCTGTTCCCCTATAGAGATGGAAAAGAGGAGGAAGTAATCCCATTGGTAGCAATCCTAGCTTTAGGAGATTTGTAGAGTGATTTTTATCAAATTTACAAACACAGTGCCTAAAGCAAACTTTTCCAAGACGTGAAAGAGATATGGCCATTAGACCATATCAAAGGCCTTATTGGCGTCGAGGGAGACTGCGACACTAGGTTTTTTGTTTTTGTTAGCAAGGTGAGATATATCAAATATCCTTCAGAGATTCTTGGAGGACAGTCTATTAATTATGAAGCCAGTCTGATCTGGTTAGACCAACAGGGGGACATGACTCCAGTCTCTTCGATAGCATCTCGGTGATCAGTTTACAATCTGTATTAAGGAGAGAGATTGGTCTATAGGAGGCGCACTTTAACATTTTTCCCTTTCCTGTGAATTACCGTTTGTGAGAAAGACTCTGGAAAGCAGTTGTCCTCCCAGGGCTTTTTTAAGTACCTCCATAAGGTAGGGGACGAACAGCTCCTTAGATTATTTTCAGAAATCTGGAGGGCAGCCATCCTCCCCGGGAGATTTATTAGATGGTAAGGATTTAATGGACTCAGAGATTGAGAACTGTTCACTGAGGCGCTCTCTGTCTTCCTCTGAAAGGCATGGGACGTTGAGGGAGGAGATAAAAGAGTCGATCTCTGATAGATCATTGCTTGATTGAGAAGTATAAGGCCTCGTAATATTTCTTAAAAGTATCATTAATTT
The DNA here is from genome assembly GCF_034236695.1 of Oncorhynchus nerka. Classification (NCBI taxonomy): domain Eukaryota; kingdom Metazoa; phylum Chordata; class Actinopteri; order Salmoniformes; family Salmonidae; genus Oncorhynchus; species Oncorhynchus nerka. The sequence continues at coordinate 51,790,283 of NC_088406.1, forward strand.
CAGTGGGGTCAAAAGATTTCACATTAGTAAGAGTTTCTGTAGCGTTAATTGTCCTTTTACTTTCCTCTGCTTTCAGTTGCCATGCCAATACTTTGTGTGCTTTCTCTACAAGCTCGTAGTAACGCTGTTTTGATTTAGTCATGGCCCTCTCAGCTTGATACGTGTTCAGAGTATTATATTTCCGCTTTTTATTCACCAAAATCCTGTATAGGTCTTTAGTTGGGCCTCTTTGGTAGGTTTTCTCAAGCTCAGAGATTTCAGATTCAAGGACATTCAGTTCGGCACTGTGTTTTCTCTTCAACCCTTTAGCATAGCCAATGATCTGCCCCCTCAGATAGGCTTTCAAATCAAATCAAAGTTAATTTGTCATATACAACAGGTGTAGTAGACCTTACAGTGAAATGCTTACTTACAGGCTCTAACCAATAGTGCGGGGGGGGTAAGTTAAGAAATAAAACAACAGTAAAAAGACATTTGAAAATAACAGTAGCAAGGCTATATACAGACACCGGTTAATCCGGCTTATTGAGGTAGTATGTACATGTAGATATGGTTAAAGTGACTATGCATATATGATGAACAGAGAGTAGCAGTAGCGTAAAAAGAGGGTTTGGCGGGACACAGTGCAGATAGCCCGGTTAGCCAAAGTGCGGAATCACTGGTTGGTCGGGCCAATTGATGTAGTATGTACATGAATGTATAGTTAAAGTGACTATGCATATATGATAAACAGAGAGTAGCAGCAGAGTAAAAGAGGGGTTGGGGTGGCACACAATACACAGTGCAAATAGTCCGGGTAACCATTTGGTTACCTGTTCAGGAGTCTTATGGCTTGGGGGTAAAAACGGTTGAGAAGCCTTTTTGTCCTAGATTTGGCACTCCGGTACCGCTTGCCATGCGGTAGTAGAGAGAACAGTCTATGACTGGGGTGGCTGGGGTCATTGACAATTTTTAGGGCCTTCCTCTGACACCACCTGGTGTAGAGGTCCTGGATGGCAGGCAGCTTTGTCCCAGTGATGTACTGGGCCGTACGCACTACCCTCTGAAGTGCCTTGCGGTTGGAGGCCGAGCAATTACCGTGCCAGGCAGGGATGCAACCGGTCAGGATGCTGTCAATGTTGCAGCTGTAGAACCTTTTGAGGATCTCAGGACCCATGCCAAATCGTTTTAGTTTCCTGAGGGGGAATAGGCTTTGTCGTGCCCTCTTCATGACTGTCTTGGTGTATTTGGACCATTCTAGTTTGTTGTTGATGTGGACACCAAGGAACTTGAAGCTCTCAACCTGCTCCACTACAGCCCTGTCGATGAGAATGGGGGTGTGCTCCTTTTCCTGTAGTCCACAATCATCTCCTTAGTCTTGGTTACGTTGAGGGATAGGTTGTTATTCTGGCACCACCCGGCCAGGTCTCTGACCTCCTCCCTATAGGCTGTCACGTCGTTGTCGGTGATCAGGCCTACCACTGTTGTGTCGTCTGCAAACTTAATGATGGTGTTGGAGTCGTGCCTGGCGATGCAGTCGTGGGTGAACAGAGAGTACAAGAGGGGACTGAGCATGCACCCCTGGGGGGCTCCAGTGTTGAGGATCAGCGTGGCAGATGTGTTGCTACCTACCCTTACCACCTGGGGGCGGCCCGTCAGCAAGTCCAGGATCCAGTTGCAGGGGGAGGTGTTTAGTCCCAGGTTCCTTAGCTTAGTGATGAGCTTTGAGGGTACTATGGTGTTGAATGCTGAGCTGTAGTCAATGAATAGCATTCTCACATAGGTGTTCCTTTTGTCCAGGTGGGAAAGGGCAGTGTGGAGTGCAATAGAGATTGCATCATCTGTGGATCTGTTTGGGCGGTATGCAAATTGGAGTGGGTCTAGGGTGTCTGGGATAATGCTGTTGATGTGAGCCATGACCAGCCTTTCAAAACACTTCATGGCTACGGACATGAGCGTTAAGGCTCTGTAGTCATTAGGCAGGTTGCCTTTGTGTTCTTGGGCACAGGGACTATGGTGGTCTGCTTGAAACATGTTGGTATTACAGACTCAATCAGGGACACGTTGGTCAGCACATGCCCGGAGCACACCTGGTAATCCGTCTGGCCCCGCAGCCTTGTGAATGTTGACCTGTTTAAAGGTCTTACTCACGTCGGCTACGGAGAGCGTGATCATACAGTCGTCCGGAACAGCTGATGCTCTCATGCATTTCTTGTAAGCTTCCGGGTTAGAGTCCCGCACCTTGAAAGCGACAGCTCTACCCTTTAGCTCAGGGCGAATGTTGCCTGTAATCCATGGCTTCTGGTTGGGGTATGTACGTACAGTCACTGTGGGGACGACGTCCTCGATGCACTTATTGATAAAGCCAGTGACTGATGTGGTGTATTCCTCAATGTCATCGGAAGAATCCCGGAACATGTTCTAGTCTGTGATAGCAAAACAGTCCTGTAGTTTAGCATCTGCTTCATCTGACCACTTTGTTATAGACCGAGTCACTGGTGCTTCCTGATTTCATTTGAGCTTTTAAGCAGGAATCAGGAGGATAGAGTTGTGGTCGGATTTACAAAATGGAGGGCGAGGGAGAGCTTTGTACGCGTCTCCGTGTGTGGAGTACAGGTTATCTAGAATTTCTTTCCCTCTGGTTGCACATTTAACATGTTGATAGAGATTTTGGTAGAACTGATTTAAGTTTCCCTGCATTAAAGTTTCCGGCCACTAGGAGCACCACCTCTGGGTGAGTGGTTTCCTATTTGCTTATTTCCTTATACAGCTGACTGAGTGCGGTCTTAGTGCCATAATCTGTTTGTGGTGGTAAATAAACAGCCATGAAAAGTATAGCTGAGAACTCTACGCAAGTAGTGTGTCCTGCAATTTATCACAATATACTCTACTTCAGGCGAGCAAAATCTAGAGACTTCCTTAGATTTCATGCACCAGCTGTTGCGCCCCAAAGAATTAAACTGTCAGGAGTGGAGGATTTGTTTGTCAAAGTAAAAAATATTGATCTGCTCTTTGATGAATGCATAAAAATCAGGTTGCTTCAGAAGTGTAGAATTTAGTCTCCATCGACATGCTCCATTTACCTTGGTCGGAATGGAGATTGATAATACCAGAGGAGAATGGTCACTAAGCAATCTAGGGAGATAATCGGTGTCTAACACTCTATGAAACAGTTGGGTTGATAGCAAAAAGTGATATATGCGTGTGTGTGTTCTGTGGGTGTGAATAAAATGAGTAGTCCCATTCAGATGTCTAGTAAATTGAGATCCTTCATGAATGACATGGTGAGCTTGGTGGCTTTGGTAAGAAGGGAGGGTTTATCAGAGGTTTATCAAGAACTGTCTCTAAACAAACATTTAAATCTCCTCCAGCCAGTTAGAGATCCTGGTGGTGCTTGAGCAACCTGAAGGAAGACATTCTGAGTAAACATATGGTCATCGAAGTTAGAAGCATAAATATTCAATAGGGTCCAAGACTCTGAAAACATATGCCCCTGCACCAAAACAAACCTGCCCGAGGGATCAGAGATGGTGTTGTTGACTCTGAAAACATATGCCCCTGCACGAAAACAAACCTACCGGAGGGATCAGAGATGGTGTTGTTGACTCTGAAAACATATGCCCCTGCACGAAAACAAACCTACCGGAGGGATCAGAGATGGTGTTGTTGACTCTGAAAACATATGCCCCTGCACGAAAACAAACCTACCGGAGGGATCAGAGATGGTGTTGCTGACACAGAAAGGGATGTGTCTACTTATCAAAATTGCAGTTCCTCTTGCTTTTGATTTAAAAGAGGATGCAAAAACTTGTCCTACCCATTCCCTCTTTAATTTCTTGTGTTCACTGGCTGTTAGATGTTTCTTGTAAAAACACAATGTCAGCCATTAATTTCTTAAGGTATGTGTAGACTATTTTCCTCTTAATCGGGCCGTTATTAAGTCCTTTTAGGTTGAATGTGACATATTGTAGTGGATTAAGCATGGGTTGGGTTTCAAATATGTTACCGAATGGTAATCCCTCATATGTAAATAGTCAGGAAATGTTTCAACTTTAGTTTGAACACCGAAGTGACCTATGTATCTCTTTAGGAAGGAAACAACATTAAACATAGAAAACAAAGAAGAATAAAAAAAACACCCACCCTGATTGTCGGACTAAAACCACAATCCCAACAATCAAACATGGACACACTTGTAGAGATGCATTTTTGCTCGATTTCAATCTTGCTCTTACTAGCTAAACCTTTGCGTGAGCTAAAACCTACTTGCTCTCTATGTTGAAAACATTGTGAATAGACATTTATTGCTGAGTAATTACTGGCAACAAGAAGGGCTTTTTATTTAACATCTATTTAACTAGGCAAGTCAGTTAAGAACAAATTATTATTTACAATGACGGCCAAACAAAAGGCAAAAGGCCTCCTGCGGGGAAGGGGCCTGGGATATAAAATAAATACAATATAAATATAGGACAAAACACACATCACGACAAGAGAGACAATGCAACACTACATAAAGAGACACCTAAGACAACAACATAGCAAGGCAGCAACACATGACAACACAGCATGGTAGCAACACTACATAAAAACAACATGGTAGCAACACAACTTGGTAGCAGCACAAAATATGGTACAAACATTATTGGGCACAGACAACAGCACAAAGGGCAAGAAGGTAGAAACAACTACACATCTCACAAAGCAGCCACAACTGTCAGTAAGAGTGTCCATGATTGAGTCTTTGAATGAAGAGATTGAGATAAAACTGTCCAGTTTGAGTGTTTGTTGCAGCTCGTTCCAGTCGCTAGCTGCAGCGAACTGAAAAGAGGAGCGACCCAGGGATGTGGTCTGCTTGAGTCTCTTTTCAGGAGAGGAGAAGAAACATAAATGGGGGAAAAAGCAATGGATGTAAGCCTACTAATTTGCTTCGCCCAGTGGATATTGACCAAACCAAGATATACTCTCCTGTAAATGTAAAAAAAACTGCTAGTTGAAAATGTCCAAATCAACTGTAGCAACCGAATCGCGGGGTAAACTGATCACTGTATTGTATGCTGCTGCATAAATTATGTAAAATGCCAGGGAGAGATGTATACTGTAGTTAATAAAGTAATACTAAGTGTATGTTGTGTAGTAAGCTGTTAGCAGCCCATGTGCCTCACCTTAATAATTTGGTCCCTTTCCTCCTCATAATTTAGCCTACTATTCTGACTTGGTGGTGCACATGTGGCCTATGTCCTGCTTTAGAGAAATGTCATCTTTGAATATTGTAAGAGCTTTCATTGTCTGCTCATATGCCCCACTTTATTTATCCTACAGCTCTGACTTGGTGTACAAGGAGAATACTGTAAGAATGGCCCATGTTCTGAATTCTGTTGCTGTGCATTTCAAAAGTGCTGAACAAATAGTTATATTGACTACATCCGTCCTAGCTCGCTCATTAATGTCTCAATCAAAAGTACGGATTGCCTCTTATCCGCTAGTCCTTCCCTTATGCCATAGCTTGTACATCTCAATTGTCAGTAGAAGTCACATTTGTTTAAGCAAGTCAGCCATATCAGCCATGTTTTTTTTAAAGGCAGTAGATGAGGCTGAATGAACTGTTATCACTGCCAGACAAGGCTCTGCTGATAGCCAGGTGTATGTAGGCATTAACAGTTTGTGGGCACCGTTTGTCACCGTTATAGTGCAATTTATGTATTGTTTAGTGTTGTGTTGTGTACTGGCTTTGCTGGCATCAACAAAAATGTTGGTGGAGTTAGCCCTACCTACCAAGATTTACATGCTAAAATTGCCACTGGTCATTGTTCACTTTTTTCTGAGTGTTCAGGCTTTGCCATACTGCATATTTCTGGTGGTTTTGTCCCGATTTGTAGATGGCTTGGCAAATCTTTTTGGATTGGTTAGCTATCTGGCAAATTGTTTTTGTTGGAATGACATTGGACACTGTACCAGCTTTTTTGTTTCACCTGGCTGCTGGTTCCTGGTCTTTTGAAAACATCAATTGAAGAGTCACCTAAAACTGTGAGAGGCAGTAAAAATGCAAGCCTAGTAGTGAGGACAACTGGCTACTACTCTGAACTGTGTGTGGTGAGTTTTCTGGCACCCAGAGCTTTTGAAGCATCACCAAAGTGGGTGTCATACATTGTGAATGAGGAGAAGTCCAGTAGCTACACGACTCAGGCTGGTTACCAGAGTAGCCCTCTACATGATCGTCACCAGACTCTTCATCAACCATCTCCCTGACCACCTTCCTCAGATCAAGCCATGAACCTGTCCCTTTCATCTTTGGAGGATGAATGCACGCAAAGACTTGGCCTCTATTAGTTGAACTAACTATAGTTAGGCTACTCAGGATTATGTATTCTTTGTTTGTTTTTAGACTTTGAAGCAGTTTGAGACTGCACTCTAGAATTGTAATCTATTATTATTATATTGGACCAATTCATCCACTTACAGAAATGCATCGCTATCGGCAATTAAGATTGGAGATATAGTAAGTTTCACCATCCAATTATTTCAGATCTACAGGAGTGCAAGAACTTCCAGGATTCCAGCCACCCAAAGTAGGCTACGTCATGCTTTCTCGTACAAGGGCAATGGGCATCAGGCATACACTTACTGACAGAACCAGAACCACAGTGAGCTAGGCTGAGGAAGTGGGCTGGCCTACATTGCGCAACATGAAAATAATTGTGGTCATAATTTCTTCTTGCGCACAAGCGTTTTTGAACGTTCAAATCATTCCGGATAGACGAGTCAACAAAGTCTCTCAGTCATTTGGCATCTGCAAGGTTGGTAATGTGGGTATGTTGTGATGCCTGACTTCTGAAAAGAGAGGTAACATATTCAGAGTTGCTAATGCTATCTAATGGCTACTAAAAGATTAAACGTTGTCAACTCAGTCATGAATGTTTTGGTAACCGTTTAAAAACTTCTTCGGGATCGATGTCCCGTCAACGGGACAGTTGTAAAACAACAAAATGTTGGTACATATAAGTGTCTTATATCGGATGAAAGCTTAAATTATTGTTAATCGAACTGCATTGTCCAATGTACAGTAACTATTACTGCGAAAAAATGCCATGCTATTGTCTGAGGAGAGCACAAAACACCAAAACACTTTTTTCACCGCGACAGGTTTGATACTTTCCCATCTAAAGGTGAAACGTGTACTTACATTCTGAAATCTTGCTCTGATTTGCCATCCTAACAGTCCCAGAGATAATATGTAGTTTTGTTTTGTTAGATAAAATCCCTTCGATTTTGTATATCCACTCGTTCAACTTGCAAAGAAAGATATCTGTCAAATCTAACGCTAAACGTTGTTTCAACCATTCAAATTACATTAGTATTTATTCATCAGACACCCTAGAATGTAACCAGACTTCACTATGTTGTTTGGCATGTAGGTTATCCTATAGGACAGCAATTTTAGTAAGGGAGCGACATCATCATGGCACGCCGATGACACGGGCAGTGTTCACTTGATTGACTGTAACTTTGTCAAATGAGCGCCAATCGTGTTCAAACCAAGCTAGCGAGATAGCCAATGAGCTGGGCTTTGGAGTGTGGGGGAAACCTCGTATCCGTCACACAATTGTCCAGCTAACCTTGTGCGCCAGGAGGCTACTTCTTTTTGGACATTCATGCAAGAATATGGCGAAGCACGTTACGCATATCTGTGAGTTATCCTCTCTAGGGTATGTGGGACAATAGCGTCCCACCTGGCCAACATCAGTGAGATTGCAGAGCGCCAAATTCAAATACAGAAATACTCATTATAAAAATTCAGAAAAGATACAACTATTTTACATTGGTTTAAAGATTAACTTCTTGTGAATCCAACCACGGTGTCAGATTTAAAAAAATACTTTACGGCGAAAGCATACCTTACAATTATTTGAGAACATAGCCAGCAGACAAATCATTACAAACCGTAACCGGCCAAGTAGAAGATTTACACAAGTCAGAAATAAAATGAATCCCTTACCTTTGATGATCTTCATATGTTTGCACTCAGAAGACATTCATTTATTCAATAAATGTTCCTTTTGTTCGATAAAGTCTCTCTTTATATCTGAAAACCTTAGTTTTGTTCGCACCTTTTCTTCAGTAATCCACAGGCTCAAATGCAGACAAAAAAATCAAAATTGTATCCGTAAAGTTCATAGAAACATGTCAAACGATATTTATATTCAATCCTCAGGTTGTTTTTAGCCTAAATAATCGATAATATTTCAACTGGACAATAACGTTGTCAAAATAAAAGGTAAACAAGAAAGGCACTCTCTCTGGTCACGTGCGCATGAAAAAGCTCTGTGACATGGCAGGGTCCACTCATTCAGACTGCTCTTACTCCCTCATTTTTCAGAATACAAGCCTGAAACTATTTCTAAAGACTGTTGACATCTAGTGGAAGGCATAGGAACTGCAATTTGAGTCCTAAGTCAATGGATACTGTAATGGCATTGAATAGAAAACTACACACACAAAAAAATCCTTCTCCTTGAATGGATTTTTCTCAGGTTTTCGCCTGCCAAATCAGTTCTGTATTACTCAGACATTATTTTAACAGTTTTGGAAACTTAGAGTGTTTTCTATCCAAACTACTAATTATATGCATATCATATCTTCTGGGCCTGAGTAGAAAGCAGTTTAATTTGGGCATGCTTTTCATCCAAAATTCCAAATGCTGCCCCCTACCCTAGGGAAGTTATGAAGTTATGAAAACTGAGTGTTTTGCAAAAGTTGAACTTATAATATGGCTACTAATACTGGAAAAGCTAAATCAAAGTCCAAGTATACAGATTTTGGACGATATTCTTGCAGAAAAATGTAATAGACAGCAACTAAAGGAGAGGACGCTAAACATTACCTGCTAATGTTACCTTAGGTAAGTGAAATACGAGTCTTTATATTTATATTATTTTATATTGTAAATCAGAAAGCCACAACATGTCAGTCAACATACAATACACATTAGGCACCCGACTGGCACAGTCGTCTAACACACTGCAGTACCTGGTTCGAATCCAGGCTGCAACACATCCGGCTGTGATTGGGAGTCCCATAGGGAGGCTCACAGTTATAGACGTCATTGTAAATAAGAATTTGTACTTACTTGCCTAGTTAAATAAAGGTTCATTTAAAAAATAAAATAAAATATTTTCTTCGACCAGATCTATTGTGCTATATTGTCCTACATTAATTTCACATTTCCACAAACTTCAAAGTGTTTCCTTTCAAATGATACCAAGAATATGCATATCCTTGCTTCAAGCAGTTAGATTTGGGTATGTCATTTTAAGCAAAAATTAAAAAAATAGGGCTGATCCCTAAGAAGTTTCAAAAAGTAGATATGCCTTAAACTTGGCAACGGCTATGCTTCATTTCGTTACATTTTTCTTAATTGTCGTGCATGCGTACAAAAAAGTATCTCCAAAGACACCGTAGTTAGGGCCCACTGTCACTGTCACCAGTAGACTGAGCTCTTTTTATCCTTGTTTTATATGGAATATGTGTATTTCGCCACTGGACATCTCTTTCATTGAGCAACAATGTAGCCTGTTGGGGGCCAAGATGGCGTCGCTGTGAGAGGGTGTGTTTTCTCGCTTGTCCAAGAAACTTTGAAGGTTAGGTGGTTAACAGTCTAATATTACAGCAAGAAACTAACTAACTTGTTTTAGCTACATATGGCAAGTTTAGAGTTTGTTTTTGTCAAGTTGAAAAGGGAAGAACAACAGAAAGACAACAGAAGATAGAATATCCGAGCCTCACAGAAGACGGCAGGCATGCTAGCTAGCTACGTCAAGAACCAGAGCCGCATGGATACACAAGATGCAGCAAACTCATGCAAGAGAAAGAACAAGACAGACCAGGACGAGATCCTTGCAACCTCTACCTCAGATCCCAATAAAATGTCCACCGGAGAAAAAAGTGAGAGAGGACATTTCCATGTTTGAACTTCTCTCTGCAATCCAGACCCTGACTAATAAACAAGACGCCACGTTCTCCAAAGTGTCCATCATAGAGCGGGCGACCGAAGAAACATCAAAGAAGATTGATCATTTGTCAGAGACTGTCCGTCAGCTTCACACAGTTGTGAGCGAGAACAAGGAAAACGAGCTGAAGAAACTGCAATCCCAAAATAATGAGCTGTTTGAGAATGCAGCTGAACTTCAACGATACTCTCACAGGTGGAATCTGAAAATACAAGGTGTAAGAGAGGTAGAGAACATTAGGGAAGCAGTCATCAATATCATGGGAAAGGTGACTCTGTGCATCAAAGACAAGCTAAGAGACGTGATTGACATGGTACATCAACTTAGGAAACAAACATATGATGGACCCCCTTGCAATGTCATCCTGCACTTCACTATGCACCACTACAGGGACATCTAGAAAATGGCCAAGGGGACAAGTTTCTGGACGAGAAGAAGCATCAAAAGGCTCTGATACCGCAGGATCAGAATGCCAGGGAGAAACTGTGGCCGCTTATACAGAAGGCTCGACAAGAGGGAAAGAAGGCTAGGTTCAAGGCCCCACACGCGTTCATCGAAGAAAGATTACTGTTAACTCTGATGAGATGAACCACACTTGAACTGTGAGTACTGCCAAGAATACATTTACTGTACTGCCACGGGTAAATTTACAGTTCGAACTAAACTCAGCAAAAATAGAAACGACCTCTCACTGTCAACTCCGTTTATTTTCAGCAAACTTAACATGTGTAAATATTTGTATGAACATAACAAGATTCAAAAACTGAGACATAAACTGAACAAGTTCCACAGACATGTGACTAACAGAAATGGAATAATGTGTTTTACGAAAATCAAAAGTAACAGTCAGAATCTGGTGTGGCCACCAGCTGCATTAAGTTATGCAGTGCATTTCCTCATGGACTGCGCCAGATTTGCCAGTTCTTGCTGTGAGATGTTACCCCACTCTTCCACCAAGGCACCTGCAAGTTCCCGGACATTTCTGGGGGGAATGGCCCTAGCCCTCACCCTCCGATCCAACAGGTCCCTGACGGGCTCATTGGGATTGAGATCCAGGCTCTTCGCTGGCCATGGCAGAACACTGACATTCCTGTCTTTCAGGAAATCACGCACAGAACGAGCAGTATGGCTGGTGGCATTGTCATGCTGGAGAGTCATGTCAGCATGAGCCTGCAGGAAGGGTACCATATGAGGGAGGAGGATGTCTTCCCTGTAACACACAGCGTTGAGATTGCCTGCAATGGCAACAAGCTCAGTTCTATGATGCTGTGACACTCCACCCCAGACCATGACGGACCCTCCACCTCCAAATCGATCCCGCTCCAGAGTACAGGCCTCGGTGTAACGCTCATTCCTTCGACGATAAACGCGAATCGTCAGTGAAGAGCACTTTTTGCCAGTCTTGTCAGGTCCAGCGATGGTGGGTTTGTGCCCATTGACAACGTTGTTGCCGGTGATGTCTGGTGAGGACCTGCCTTACAACAGGCCTACAAGCCCTCAGTCCAGCCTCTCTCAGCCTATTGCGGACAGTCTGAGCACTGATGGAGGGATTGTGCGTTCCTGGTGTAACTCTGGGCAGTTGTTGTTGCCATCCTGTACCTGTCCCACAGGTGTGATGTTCGGATGTACCGATCCTGTGCAGGGGTTGTTACACGTGGTCTGCCACTGCGAGGACAATCAGCTGTCCGTCCTGTCTCCCTGTAGCGCTGTCTTATGCGTCTCACAGTACGGACATTGCAATTTATTGCCCTGGTCACATCTGCAGTCCTCATGCCTCCTTGCAGCATGCCTAAGGCACGTTCACGCAGATGAGCAGGGACCCTGGGCATCTTTCTTTTGGTGTGTATTGTGGCAGTTTCGGCGCCAAGATATTTGTAATGCATGGTTTACACATACAAACACACACCACCAGTCCAAGTGAAGGGTTCAACCGGTTTAATTCTCAGGTTTCGGCAGCATTCCTGTTATACCAAACTCAAAACAAACAAAGTAAACACTTAATCACCAGTGGAAGGTCCTCCAATCTTGGTCTTTGGGGATCCGTGTTGAAAATGATAAGTTCCTTTCTTCTCACTCACTCACTCACTCACTCACTCACTCACTCACTCACTCACTCACTCACTCACTCACTCACTCACTCACAGGCCCTGATTGTTTCTGATTGGCTCTGATTACAACTGGAGACAGGTGTGGCTGTTCTGCTGCTGTCTAGAAGGTTCCCCCTGAGCTGTCCATGGTCCTGCCTCTGGGGAATACTTCACATTGCTGTCCGTGGTCCTGATAGCCAGAAAACAAAGAAACCTCGCAGGCACGTACCCTCCATCCACCACACAACCCCTGAAACCGCTACAGTATGCATTGATATGTAGGCTAATTACATTACTACATATGTTGTCAAAGGATGGGAGATGGTTCATAGTAACTGTTAAACTTGACAATGCTATTTTCATCATCTGTAATGTGTATGGACATAACTCACATGCTACAAATAAGACCCTTTTTGCCCAATTTACGTAACAAATTCTCAGAGGCTTTTCTAATTCTCTCAGACTCCAAGACAATCATTAAGTTTGCTGATGACGGCCTCCCGGGTGGCGCAGTGGTTAAGGGCGCTGTACTGCAGCGCCAGCTGTGCCACCAGAGACCCTGGGTTCGCTCAAAGGCTCTGTCGTAACCGGCCGCGACCGGGAGGTCCGTGGGGCGACGCACAATTGGCCTAGCGTCGTCCAGGTTAGGGAGGGCTTGGCCGTTAGGGATATCCTTGTCTCATCACGCACCAGCGACTCCTGTGGCAGGCCGGGCGCAGTGCGCGCTAACCAAGGTTGCCAGGTGCACGGTGTTTCCTCCGACGCATTGGTGCGGCTGGCTTCCGGGTTTGATGCGCGCTGTGTTAAGAAGCAGTGCGGCTTGGTTGGGTTGTGTATCGGAGGACGCATGACTTTCAACCTTCGTCTCTCCCGAGCCCGTACAGGAGTTGTAGCGATGAGACAAGATAGTAGCTACTAAACAATTGGATACCACGAAATTGGGGAGAAAAAGGGGTAAAATTCAACAACAACAAAAAAAAGTTTGCTGATGACACAACAGTGGTAGGCCTGATCACCGACAACAATGAGAGGAGGGAGGAGGTCAGAGACAACAACCTATCTCTCAATGGGAGAAAGACAAAGGAGCTGATCGTGGACAATAGAAAAAGGAGGGCCCCCATTAACATCGACTGGACTGAAGTGATCCTCAGATCCTCAAAAAGTTCTACAGCTGCACCATCGAGAGTATCCTGACTGGTTACATCACTGCCTGGTATGAAAATTGCTCTGCATCTGACCGTAAGGCGGTACAGAGGGTAGTGCGTATGGCCCAGTACATCACTGGGGCTAAGCTGCCTGCCATCCAGGACCTCTATACCAGGCGGTGTCAGAGGAAGGCCCTAAAAATAGTCAAAGACCCCAGCCACCCCAGTCATAGACGGTTCTCTCCACTACCGTATGGCAAACGGTACCAGAGTGCCAAGTCTAGGACCAAAAGGCTTCTCAACAGTTTTTACCCCCAGGCCATAAGACTCCTGAACAGGTAATCAAATGGCTACCCGGACTATTTGCATTGGGTGCCACCCCAACCCCTCCTTTATGCTGCTGCTACTCTCTGTTTATCATATGCATAGTCACTTTAACCATATCTACATGTACATACTACCTCAATCAGCCCGACTAACCGGTGCCTGTATATAGCCTCTCTACTGTTATTGCCTCTCTACTGTATAGCCTCTCTACTGTTATTGCCTCTCTACTGTATAGCCTCGCTACTGTTATTGCCTCTCTACTGTATAGCCTCGCTACTGTTATTGCCTCTCTACTGTATAGCCTCGCTACTGTTATTGCCTCTACTGTATAGCCTCGCTACTGTTATTGCCTCTCTACTGTATAGCCTCGCTACTGTTATTTTTCACTGTCTTTTATACTGTTGTTTTTTATTTCTTTACTTAGCTATTGTTCACTTAATACCTTTTTTTAAAACTCATAAATGGCACTGTTGGTTAGAGCCTGTAAGTAAGCATTTCACTGTAAGGTATTCGGTGCACGTGACAAATAAACATTGATTTGATCCATGTTACAGCGCTTGTTTGTGGAAAAACCCACTGAAGACTGAGGAGACCACCTGTGCAAGAATACAGCTCAGTTGTGAATTACCATGAATTTATCAAAAGTCTCAACATCCAATTATTGCAGGATGTTCCGGTGTTCGGAGCATCTAGCATAACTCGGGAAATGTGGCGAAAGTGTAGTTGTGTCGGATGGAGGCACCCATGTATGGATCTGTGCAAAACTGCTACAGTAAATGTATCTTTTTTTATTTGAAGGATTCTTTCTCGCTGATGAAAGATAAGGGCCGTATGTTCCCGAAAGCATTATCGTAAGCAATGATTATTGATGTTTTCTAAACTTTAAAACACAGTGTCGGGATTCTAGTTCACATGAGCCAGCCATGGGCGAAGCTAACCTCTGAAAACTATAGGGAGGAGAAAGAATGCTGCCTAGAGTTTAAGAGCTACCAAATAATGTACCCACCTACAACAAAAGGGAGCATTTGATTTATGCATTGCACTATAGGCCTACCGCTGGCCAATCGGATGGCTCAGATGACTGTGTCTGCTGTAATGTTGCAGGCATAAAAGAAAGCTACAGCAAAGTTGATACTGTGATATTTCAAAATGTTCAAAACCATGACTAGAGAGACTGTCAATGAATACAGCAAAGAGATGCTGTTTTTAGATTGAGTTCATGTTTAAGTTCTTACTCAGCACTGTCAACACTTTGTATTCAACACTTTTATAAGACATAAAATGCATGTTTTTCCAATTTCCACTAGCGCTACAACAAGCACTGCAGAAGTAATGTATGTGTAGGAAAGTGTATCTATAGGCTTGTGTTAGCGGATTCTGTATATTTTTAATGTCCATGAATATTTCTGTTCATAGGAGTACCAACATGAATTTGTGCATAATAATGCGGTGCCACTCAAGTTTCAGCTGCAAGACGGTGTCCCTTTTTGGTCAGTGTCACTGGAAGAAAGGGAGAGCAGAGGGATGTTGAGGCAGACCCTCAGACTTGCTTCACAAGCTTCACAAGTAATACAGATCTATTACCGGTGTGATCATATAACCTACCTCAAATTTTGAAATATAATTTTTGGCCCGAACAACGATGCATTGGTAGGGCAATTCAAGCAAAACCAATATGCAACAATAATGTATTGGGCCTATAGCTTACTGCACAGACATCATTGCTACAGTACTGTTTTGAATTGGTTACCGTTTTTAAATCATGTTTAAAAAAATGAGCGGTAGATCTCGGCTTGCATTTTGACTCAAAGTGATCTTGACTCAGAAAAAGTTGGTGATCACTGTTCTAGAGTTTTCCCTGTTAACACTGTCAACGTTTCCTATTATTGTGGCATTATGATCAAATCAATGCAATATTAGCCACTTTCAATGCATCATACCAAAACCAAACTAACTATGCAATAGATTTTGTTGTAGGCAGAACGCATCATAGTAGGATTCTATTGCATTGACATATTACTCATTGACCCCGTACTCTGCACAGACCAGTGTGGCATAAACAATCAGAGCTGCAGCAGGGCTATATGAAAATTGACCATTGCCATATATATAGATCTATGCCATTTACTTGAACTGAACTGGACTGTGTTTACAGCATGAGCAGTAGTGAGTAGATGTGGCTTATTTTGAGATCAAAGTGAGAGCTGCATGTAGCTACGTGTGCACATTTAGTTCATATCCTTTGCTAGTTAGTGAGTTATTAGCCCAGTTCTAGATCATTTGTAGTCAGCAATAGGGGAGTGATTGCTTCCTACAAGAGCTCTTTGAAAAGTGAGTCAGGTAAAGAGCTTTTTGTCTTAACGTGCAGTGTTGTATTTTGAGACAGGCTTGAATAAGCTAAGTACCAAATATGCAGAGGATACCATAATTTGTTTGATTCTCTGTCATAATTTTATAGGAATAATAATGCATTATATTTTGTAAAGTGGTTTCTTGCATCAAACAACACAACAACATTTTCACTCACCTCCTTGTCTGAATGACCACTCCCGAGTGGCGGAGCGGTCTAAGGCACTGCATCTCAGTGCTAAAGGCGTCACTACATGACATTCTGAACCTTGTTTGAAGTCATTAGGTCACATGACCAAGGAGCTATTGAAATTGAACATTTTGAAAAATTCATGTAGAATCTTGTGAGATGAAAATTGACCAACTAAAGGATATGCAATGTGTAGGCCCACTGAGTGGACATTCTGAACCTTGTTTGAAGTCAGTAGGTCACATGACCAAGGAGCTATTGAATTGTTTTATTTGGAAGAATTCATGTAAAATCTTGTGAGATGAAAATTGACCAACTAAAGGGTGTGCAATATAGAAGGGTAGTTAGTGGACATTCTGAACCTTGTCTGAGTCAAGTACTGTAGGTCACATGACCAAGGAGCTATTGAAATTCGAATGTAAAAAAAGTTTTTGTTTACACTCCCTAACTAATTCAACTAGGAATACAAAATTCTGCTCACATTTCCACATCTTTATTAACTTTGGAAAGTGAATTAATGTCAAAATCATGAAAATAAGATCTGTGCAATGTTGTGCGCAATTTTTCCAACATCATGACACTTATTTGGAGTTTGTGGCTCAAGTGGTTTGAAAGCTATTGAGGTTTGAAAGCGCGAATATCCGTCAAATATTTATTTATATTTTTTATTTCACCTTTATTTAACCAGGTAGGCTGGTTGAGAACAAGTTCTCATTTACAACTGCGACCTGGCCAGGATAAAGCAAAGCAATTCGACACATACAACAACACAGAGTTACACATGGAATAAACAAACATACAATGAATAATACAGTAGAAAAAATCTATATACAGCATGTGCAAATGAGGTAGGATAAGGGAGGTAAAGCAATAAATAGGCCATGGTGGCGAAGTAATTACAATATAGCAATTAAACACTGGAATGGTAGATGCGCAGAAGATGAATGTGCAAGTAGAGATACTGGAGTGCAAAGGAGCAAGATAAATAAATAAATACAGTATGGGGATGAGGTAGTTGGATGGGCTATTTACAGATGGGCTATGTACAGGTGCGGTGATCTGTGAGCTGCTCTGACAGCTGGTGCTTAAAGCTAGTGAGGGAGATAATATCCAGGGGATGCCAAGCCAGGGGAAAAAGACTAATTACAACCTGTTGTGATAATTGTTGTTTGCTCTATAACCAGTTAGTTCATATGCCTTGACACTATGATATATAGGCCTAAGGCCAAGACAATGAGAAGACAGTGGCAGAATAAATTCAACCACACCTTTGTTTCATCACAAAACCAGAGAGAAAACTCTGTCCCGTGAAGTCCACAAAGCATATTGAATGTTACAAACAGGTACATGACCTACAGCATGGCAAGTACATTTTTCAAACATTTTGGGACTACTAAACAATTATTGATTTAGAACCTCGGAAAGTTACAGCACGTCGCAAAGAAAACAGGATCTGCCTCCACTATTCCAGGACCATTTCAACTTGAACATAATTACCTCTGCTTAGTCTAATACAGTGACAACTAAAAGATACCAAAAAACAATGTACTCCAAATCAACGTAAATTAAATATGATGGGGGGTGTATGACTGTGTCGTACAGTACAAGCTTTTAGTTTTTGTTATGCTAGGATACGTGGCTAAAATACTCGCTCACTAGACTAACTTCCTTTCATGGGCAACAATGTGTCAAGCCTACTCAAATCAAGTGAACAGGAGAAATGCTCACTTACGAGCCCCTAACCAACAATGCCGTTTCAAAAAATATACGGATAAGAATAAGAGATAAAAGCAACAAGTAATGAACTGCTACATCTAGCTACATGTTGAACTTCCATCATCCCAGGCCAGGGACACAATGTATACATTAATGGTTGGATCAGAATCGTCATTATAATCATTTACTCTACACTGTATGTATTATGTATTCCTTATAACCACTGAGAATGATATGATGTGGTGACTGTGTTTGCCTTTATATGTGAACCTCAGCCCACTGGCAAGCAGAGTCACTCCTAGGAAGATGAGCTCATGTCACAGGTTAGTCAACATTCTCTTCCACAGACGTGCACATTTGACACAAACACCAAACCAACTACTCATCACCCAGATATGTACATTTTACAGTTCCACCCTTACATACAGTGTAAACAGACAACACATAGGGGCTGTTTCCTGGACACAGATTAAGCATAATACCGGACTAAAAAGCGTCTTTTTTTTTAATGGCAATTCTCCATTGAGCTTGCTTTTTATTCCAGGACTAGGCTTAATTTGTGTCCAGGAAACCACCCCATAATGTACGAGTCTTAGTGCTCGATCCGTATTTTGTGTGACCTGGAGACATGCTACCTGTTGTGACATGTAAGTAGAGAAATAATCACTGTTGTTGAGTGAGCCTCGGCATGTTAAGTGGCAGCCCTCTGAGGTGCTCATGGTCCTGCTGGTGCTCCTCTACGAGTACCAGAATCCCAGGCTCACGGCGGAGGTCCTGCTCTCCATCCGCAGCATCAAGCTGCCCCTCTTGTGCATTGACGGCCCTCAAGTGCTTCGTCCTGAGCTCTGTGCTGGCCTGTATACTCTTGAGGTACCACCTGGAGGAGCTGGACCTTTCTTCCTGTCATCTGACCAACGACCTGCTGACCATTCTGTGACCCGCCTTCTGCCACACCCTCAACCAAGAGAAGTCTCGATGTGTGGGGCTTTAGTCAATTCAACTTTTTTTTGTTAGGAGCTTGGGAAATGGGATTCTCACAAGATTGACCTCTTGTATCTGTCCATGGTAACAGTCACTACTTACCACAGTAAAAACATCACATTACTAGTGTATTTCTACCTACTAAGTAACATATACCCACTGTTCACCTCATTGAGTTATGTTATAATTTTCAGAATACAGATGGTAAATCTAAGGTGGCCCAAAGCCTTATCAGTAACACTCCAAATCCTCCATTTACTGAGAGGTGTACAAACATGCAGCAATATTTGCTGCTTTTGGCTTGTATTGCTAATTAATGTTTGCAAAGGAGGCCTTAAAATCATTAACTGCCATTGTGACATTTCAGGTCCTGACTTGATCCATCCAGTATCATTCACGGATTCATTCATGGTAGGTTTGACATTGTAGCCTAAATGTGTTTGACTTGCTGCGTAAAAAGTGTACTCCCTGTGGGCATTGAAAACATGATATTGTGATGCTATTGCTGAGTATCAAAAGGAAGGCGCATTGAGAGTAACGGGAGACTTTACTAGCCATAATATAACCTTTGATATCTATCAGGTTTCAGGTATGACCCAGATGCAGACGGTGTCGATTTTCTAGTACAGGGGCAGGCAAATGACAGGTCAAAGTCAGGCAGAGGTCAGTAATCCAGACAGGGTGCAAAAGGTCCAGAACAGCAGGCAGTCTCAGGGTCAGGGCAGGCAGGGGTCAATAATCCAGTGAGATGGGGCAAGGCAGAAAGGTCAAAACCAGGAAGGACTAGAAAACAGGCGCAAGAACAGACAGGCGCAAGAACAGACAGGGCAATTTAAAATATTGATTTGGGACTTATTTGTGAACAAGAACAGACAGGCGCAGGGGAACAGCTGCTGGTAGGTTTCACGAAACAAAACGAACTGGCAACAGACAAACAGAACACAGGTATAAATACACTGGGGATAATGGGAAACACCTGGAGGGGGGTGGAGACAAGCACAAAGACAGGTGAAACAGATCAGGGTGTGAGCTTTCTATTTTAGTGTTATCAGGTTATTGAGCCTGGCCTGCTCTTTGGTTGTGGTTGTAAAAAAAAAAGAAGCATGGTGTTACTTCATCAAGACCTGCAACATGGAGTTTAATCTGTGTTCAAGCTTTTAATCTGGAGTTCACAAGTTTAAAAGGAGTGTAATCTGTGTTTTTTATTATATTTTATTGTTCTATTGACAGTACCTGGAGGTTCGTGGTTTGCAGGCTAACACGTGTGTGGGCATGTGTTTGTGATAGCTGTGTATACTTTTTTTCTCTCTGTTGTCTCCAGTTTAATAGCCTGGGTCCTGAGTCCTGCATTCTCCTGAAAGATATACTACTTAACCCCAACAGTACTATTAGTTCTCTACAGTAAGACGCTGACTCTTTACCAGGTTTATGGCCTTATTGCCTTTTCTATGGCTCAAAAGGTAGACAATGGTAATAATAATATTGACTCATCAATGGAATTTACAACTTCAGTATAATTAAAGCTTTAAATAAATATTGCCTTATTTATTCATTTGCTTTGGTCAGAAAGTGGCAATTTCTCTAATGTAAGAACTTGCACACATTACACTTCAAATAAGATGTTTAATGTATGAAGATGGACAACTTGTCCAAACGAGTGTTGGTCTAATGTCTAACTAACAGATATGCTGTTTCAACCAGTCTTCACTTGTCCAGTCTGAATGCTGATACAGTGCCCTGTGACTGTCCCTCTGTAGCCTGTGTTATAACCCCCTGTTGAAGTCCAGGGCTCGCTGTCTGCTGGACACCCTGCCAGGGAACCAGTCTCTCAGGACAGCTGTCCCTGATGCACATGGGCGATACAGGGGCCCGCGAGCTTGCCGAGAGGCTCAACAAGCACACTGGCCTGCAGGAGCTCAACGTGGCCTACAACAACATCGGGGACAACGCTGCTCTGACCCTGGTGTACGCCTGCAGTGAGCACCTGAGCATCCACACTTTGCAGTAAGCTAATCATCACCGTATCAACATGTCCTGGAATTACAGTAAATGGGATTAAGTGGGGCATATAATTATTCTGTGGGGGCCAGATTTTGCTCGTGGGCCAACAGCTGCAGACCCCTATTTAAAAAAAAAAGAACTTACGTGACTCGACCACTATGGTTTCTTTAGTATTTTATTTGGGCTATTTTCTTTTCATCATGCACTTATGTATCGTCTCTGTATGAAGTGGCGTTTGAATCAAATCAAACTATTTGCCACATGCGCTGAATACAAGCGTAGACTTTACCGTGAAATGCTTACTTACAAGACCTTAACCAACCGTGCAGTTCAAGAAGAAAATATTTACCAAGTAGGCTAAAATAAAAAGTAATAATCCAAAGTAACACTAAGAATAACAATAACCACATGAATGTGTCTATATGTAGGTTATGTGTATACATTAATTCCATTGTGTTCCACAGCTTGTACCTGAATCCTCTCAGCAACGTGGGGAAACAGTCCCTGTACGTACGAGAAGTCCCACTGGAGCAGGGAGGTACGAGGCGGCGTGTGAAGGTGCTGGCCTCGGTCACCGAATTCTCAGACATCTCGGAGGACTGGCACCCCATCCTGAGCGTCACCAGTAAGAACGCCTCGTCCTGGGAGCGGGAACTCGTCTGGGAACAGCTGCAGATCTTCCACCGGGACCTGGAGTGGGGGCAGGCAGCAGGCGCCAAGCTTCTGGGAAACGATGCACTTCCGCAGGGTGGAGAACGGCGTCAGGCAGACCCTGCAGATGCTACTGAAGAAGATCCCGATAGGGACTGACGAGAGTGCCAAATAATGGAAAAGCAATGTTTGGGGATTTTAACATGAGCCATGATCCTTCATTTTGTTTGACTGTATCTGTTGGTGACAATTCTGAGAACCTTTGAGAACGTTGTGTGTGTGTGTGAACTATTTTGTATGCACGTTTTGTACGCCTGCCTATAACTTGCAAAAATATAGTGGTGAAATAAGTATTTTGGGATTTAAGTTGTTTTGGGATATTTGTGGGTTGTGTTGATTTAATTACCATGATGGCTGCATTTAATTTTGGAAATAATAAAAATTAGTCCAATCAATGAGCTTCTGTCCATCCAAACTATAATTGCTGTTACTTTTTAAAGTTCATATACTTTTTTCTCTTTAAAAATCAACAAATTATGAGTGAGGAAACCAAATAGGGAAGGAGGGAAAATACAGAAGGGAGAAAAAAAAGTAAACCAAAGTAAACCAATCACAAGACATGAGTCCCCTGGTCTTTGTAGTCCTCACAAGGCTTGGAACCTCCAGGAGGCCTGGTCTTTGTAGTCCAAGCAGTCACTTGCATTAAAGTTGAGTTTCCACGAGTGTCTGCTCTTTATAATACAAGCAGTCTGAGCCATTGAAGGCCAGGCCGGAGCCTCCGTAAGCCTGGTGATGGTGGTGGTGATGGTGTCCTGAAGACTGACTGATGTGGTGGTGCGGGTGACCCGACATAGAAGAGGCCGTCATGTTCAATGTGCGGTATTCAGTATGTACAAAGTCTTCCACTTTCAACCATAGCATAAGCCCACGTATCCATAGCCTTGAAGAATTTTAGCATGTGAGAAGTGGGACAGCCAAATCTATGCAAAATTGATTGAATAACATATAATGGTGTGAAACTGAAAGAGTCCTTTTCAAGCCTGCGTAGGAAGGTGTCGCATACCCTATTATGCAAGTAGATATATTTGTTTTGGGCCTCCTTGTGTACTCTGTGTTCCAAATTTGTAGTATTTTGTATTTTCTCCCTGCTTTTTTTGCTTGAGTATGTCTGTTGGTGTTTAAGATATATTCAAGTAGGTTACAATGTGCTGAAATGTGTTGTGTTTGTGCTCATTAATGAGTGTTTCGCTGTTTTAATTAGGAACAATCACTTGATAAAATGGAGCAACATGGATTGATACTTGAAAATACATTAAGTGTTGCATGTAATGTATTCAGTGCAGGCTGTGCTGTGCTGCATCATCAAACCTCCTTTGCTTACAAACAAATAAATAATCATAGTTTATTGACCAATAGGATTACTTTTTTGCTCTTGCCACAATATAGAGAAGTAATGTGCACTTTGATTCAATGAATTGAAGATCACCCATGAACTTCAAAGTCCAAATCAATGTCATTACAGTATGTCTATTTTGAAATGAATTACATCAGGTTTAGAATGGACAATGATCTACTCAAGGTCCCCGCACCAACACATTGAAACCAGAGGGCTAACCTAGATCCTCATAGAATTTCCAGATAGGCTCATTGCTGTTTTCGTCTCATTGTGCCACTAATCAACCACCAACGTTTTGAACCATTCTTTCACCTGCAGTGTAGCACCCATGACCCCCAGTGGCCTTAACAGTGTAGTCAATATTGTCAATATTGTCAAATTGTTGGTATCAGCTTAAAGCTGTTTAAGCTCGTAAACCATTTTATGATAGCACTTATCTAAGAAACCTGGGGAGTGTTCAGTTGTGATGGGTTACCAGGTCTGGTCACAGGTTAGCTAAACATTAAGCCCTAGGAGGCCTAGTGTTGTGGTGGAGGAAGAAGGAGTTACCGTCTCAAATGCTGACATACAGAGGAATCTTAACGTCACAATCTGCTGTGTACCTTGCACCTCCACACAACCTCAGGCAGCCAGGAGGACGTCCAGACACAAGGACAGACAGCAGCCACGAGGTGCACCGCGGGTAAGAGTCTGTTTTTCTACATCTACACACAACAAGGACAAGAGGATATAATGATCAATGTATACGTTTTGGTGCAAGGCCTTTCCCAAGACCAGTCTCCATTGTTGTCTATTTGTATATTCAAATAGCATTTTGCATTACAATAGCCTTGTGCGTGTGTTCTAAAATGTGTTTGATCATTGGTGATTAAAGGTAGCCTTCTGTGTTGTGTGACAGTGCTACGAAGTAACTTGTTTGCTTCTAAAATGAAAATGAAGACTGTACTGTACATTTGTGTTTTTTTTGGGATGAATAATGAATTGTTAACTGCTACCCCCTCAGCATACATGAATATGCTAGCCTACATTGACTGCTGAACCCAAAATAAACATGTTGATAGTCAACATACAACAACGCCAGTCCTTTCTAGGTCTACCTATAATAGAAAAAAGGCAGCCTTCCTTTAATAAAAGCCCTGTGATAAAAGCTGTCCGGTCCCTCCACAGCTAGAATAATGACAGTCAGCAGATAGCTGGGAACATGACACTGCAGATATCACCACTAACAACCTGACAGCCTGCACAGACCTCTCCTTGCCAAGAGGTTGAATGTGTGTGTGTGTGTATGTGTATAAGAGTCGAGCAGGAAGGGAACGGATGACTTCTGTATGCAAATAAGAAATGGAAATGCTTGTATAAGGACTGGCATGCTGGGGCGTGTGAGTGTGAGTATCCTCCTCATCCTAATGTTAGTCATTAGGCCAGGTTAGGATATTCATGAGGAAAGACTAAGCCAAACCTTAGAATGACATTACAGTAATAAGTAATGAATGACTTGACTGTGCCTATCAAATGCTATGTTGTGACATGGGTCACACGTTTTTTTCTCTCACTACGATTCATTCATCAAAGTAATCCGTAAGGACATTTACTGTACAGCTAAACATAGACAAATAGAAGGGCTGGATGCTGGAGAGACGTTAAATATTTGAGCTAATTATCACCTTTGATTGTGTCCGGACAGGGCATGGGGAACACACAGAAAGTATTCATACCCCTTGACTTATTCCACATTTTGTTGTGTTACAGCCTAATTACTTTCTGAAGGCACCGGATTTCATTTGGAGATGAGTAACCTGGATGTTTGGACCAAGGACACACAGCCACAGGGAGAAGGTCATTCCTGGAATCATTACTGCAGAGAAAACAAACTTGAGGGATTTTTCTTTTTTCTGTCATTCTAGGTCTTGAGGATGCAATGGAATTTCCAAGGTAAGTTTTTTTTGTTTTTGTTTTGATGGCTACTAATTGGACTAGAGACAATTGTCATAATACAAAATAGGACATTATCGAATATGTCCTTAACACACATCCTTAAAGCCAATTCATGTTTAAACTTTGACTTTTTTATTTTCCTTACTCAAAAGATTCACCTTCAATCCGAAAGAGGGGATCGACAATCCAGCCTTGATCATCTCAGACGACCCGGGTAAGGTTTGAGAACGAACACATCCAAAATCATCCATCATTTCCCAACGCATGGAAGATGGTCTGACGAACACTCATAGTAATCAAGATAAACCTGACTTCTTTAGGTATCCACACACAATGCCCATGCTATGTCAATGGCAGTGTTTTGTCCTTCCCTCCAGAGCCAGATCCCAGTCCGGTACCCCGCCTGTGCCAGATAAAGTGCAAAGAGGGCCAGAGTTTTGGCTTCCATCTGCGAATGGAAAGGAGCTGCCGGGGCTATGTTGTCCGCCAGGTGGATCCGTGGAGTCCTGCAGCGCTCAGTGGGCTCAGGGACGGGGACCGTGTGCTGGAGGTCAACGAGGAATTTGTCGACAACATGGAGTTCTCGAGGGTGAGAACCACACGTACCGCTATGTCAGTGGAATTACTGTGCACACGTTTCTTAAAGCTTTGGCACACAGATGTGAGTTCTGTATGTAATGTGCGTCTGCTTCATCACATGTGGGTCAGAACCAGACTTTAAGAGATCTGAGAGAACCTCTTCTCTTACAATGTCTCCGACAGTGTCCTCTACAAATAAAGCTGCCACACGCTACATAAAGCTGCCACACGCTACATCCGACAGTGTCCTCTGCACATAAAGCTGCCACACGCTACATAAAGCTGCCACACGCTACATCCGACAGTGTCCTCTGCACATAAAGCTGCCACACGCTACATAAAGCTGCCACACGCTACATAAAGCTGCCACACGCTACATAAAGCTGCCACACGCCTCATAAAGCTGCCACACGCTACATCCGACAGTGTCCTCTGCACATAAAGCTGCCACACGCTTCATCCGACAGTGTCCTCTGCACATAAAGCTGCCACACGCTACATAACACTGCCACACGCTACATTCGACAGTGTCCTCTGCACATAAAGCTGCCACACGCTACATCCGACAGTGTCCTGTGCACATAAAGCTGCCACACGTTACATCCGACAGTGTCCTCTGCACATAAAGCTGCCACACGTTACATCCGACAGTGTCCTCTGCACATAAAGCTGCCACACGTTACATCCGACAGTGTCCTCTGCACATAAAGCTGCCACACGTAACATCCGACAGTGTCCTCTGCACATAAAGCTGCCACACGCTACATCCGACAGTGTCCTCTGCACATAAAGCTGCCACACGCTACATAAAGCTGCCACACGCTACATCCGACAGTGTCCTCTGCACATAAAGCTACCACACGCTACATAAAGCTGCCACACGCTACATCCGACAGTGTCCTCTGCACATAAACCTGCCACACGCTCCGACAGTAAAAAGCTGCCACACGCTACATAAAGTGTCATCTGCTACATAAAGCTGCCACACGCCTCATAAAGCTGCCACACGCTACATCCGACAGTGTCCTCTGCACATAAAGCTGCCACACGCTTCATCCGACAGTGTCCTCTGCACATAAAGCTGCCACACGCTACATAACACTGCCACACGCTACAGTGTCCTCTGCACATAAAGCTGCCACACGCTACATCCGACAGTGTCCTGTGCACATAAAGCTGCCACACGTTACATCCGACAGTGTCCTCTGCACATAAAGCTGCCACACGTTACATCCGACAGTGTCCTCTGCACATAAAGCTGCCACACGTTACATCCGACAGTGTCCTCTGCACATAAAGCTGCCACACGTAACATCCGACAGTGTCCTCTGCACATAAAGCTGCCACACGCTACATCCGACAGTGTCCTCTGCACATAAAGCTGCCACACGTTACATCCGACAGTGTCCTCTGCACATAAAGCTGCCACACGCTACATCCGACAGTGTCCTCTGCACATAAAGCTGCCACACGCTACATAAAGCTGCCACATGCTACATCTGACAGTGTCCTCTGCACATAAAGCTGCCACACACTACATAAAGCTGCCACACGCTACATTCGACAGTGTCATCTGCACATAAAGCTGCCACACGCTACATCCGACAGTGTCCTCTGCACATAAAGCTGCCACACGTTACATCCGACAGTGTCCTCTGCACATAAAGCTGCCACACGTTACATCCGACAGTGTCCTCTGCACATAAAGCTGCCACACGCTACATCCGACAGTGTCCTCTGCACATAAAGCTGCCACACGCTACATCCGACAGTGTCCTCTGCACATAAAGCTGCCACACGCTACATCCGACAGTGTCCTCTGCACATAAAGCTGCCACACGCTACATTCGACAGTGTCCTCTGCACATAAAGCTGCCACACGCTACATCCGACAGTGTCCTCTGCACATAAAGCTGCCACACACCATTCTGGCTGGGACAAGGCTTACCTACTTGGTCTAAACAGAGTCTTTGTTTCGTAGCTGCAGCATGTTCTGCTCTGATTGACAGGTGGTGCAGAGAATCCAGGCATGTGGGCTGCAGCTGTTCCTGCTGGTTCTGAAGGGGGAGGAGTATAAGGAGGCGCTGGCCCAGGGACTGGACATCCAGGCTCTGACCAGGGCTTACCGAGGGGAGACATGTTCCCGGCCCAGGCTGTGTCACATCACCAGAGACCCTGTCTTAGGTCTGGGAATCAGCATCATCCCCATTGAAGGTAGCTATGAGTTATTCATTCCGTAATCTTTTTTGGCAGATTATTTGCTAAACAGTAGGAAGGAGAGCGGGGGAGACAGGAAGGCAGATAAGGGTCGAGTCAAATTTGAGAAACGGCGGACTGTGGAATTGAACTCAGGTTATCAACCTAGGTTGATTTAGGGTTAGTCGAGAGACGGTCGAGAGATGAGATGTTTGCCACTTAATCAAACTCTGGCATCTTTCTCATCTTTTCAATATCAAAATCTTGTGCAGAGTTAATGTAAATGTTAAGGCCTGCATAGTATGATTATGAGACTGAAAATATTTGGCATGGGCCCTGAGCTGCACCATTGAGAGCATCTTGACTTCGCTCTTAGAAAATAGGGTTCCAAAAGGGTTCTTTGGCTATTCCCATAGGAGAACCCTCTGTGTAAAGGGTTATACCTGGAACCAAAAGGGTTCTACCTGGAACCAAAAAGGGTTCTCCTATTCTACAACTAGATTGGAGTCCACCTGTGGTAAATTCTATTGATTGGACATCATTTGGAAAGGCACACACCTGTCTATATAAGGTCCCACAGCAAAAACGAAACCATGAGGTCGGAATTGTCCGTAGAGCTCTGAGGCTGCCACACCCTGATCTATTTCACCTGTCTTTGTGCTTGTCTCCACCTCCCTCCAGGTGTCTCCCATCTTCCCCATTATCCCCAGTGTATTTATACCTGTGTTCTTTGTTTGTCTGTTGCCTGTTCGTCAAGCCTATCAGTGTTTTCCCCCTTGCTCCTGTCTGTTTCTAGTTCCTGTTTTCTAGTTTTCCCAGTTTTGACCATTCTGCCTGCCCTGACCCAAAGCCTGCCTGCCGTTCTGTACCTTGTCACATCACACTGGATTATTGACCTCTTCCTGCCCTAACCCTGAGACTGCTTGCCGTTCTGTACCCTTTTGGATTACCGACCTTTGCCTGCCTTTGACCTGTCGTTTTGCCTGCCGCCTGAGCTAGTAATAAATAATGTTACTTCGACACTGGTTGCATCTGGGTCTTCCCTAAAATGTGATTCTAGGAACTGGCCATGACTGACCCAGCATACACGGACCAGTTCCGTAACACCATCTCCTCCCAAGGAGCCACCATTGGAAGGCACGAGGAGTTGCTTTGTGGTCTTATGGAAGGGTTTCAGACCTTGGCCGAACGCCATGACCAAGTGTTGAACACATTGCTGGAGCAATTCTGTGGGGTTGTCTGTTAGGCAGCCTACCACGACTGTAACCTCCCAGCACCTCAGTAACCTGGCTGTTAGCAGCAATGCCTCCCCGGCCACCCCAGTTTACTGGGAAATCTGCTTACCTCCCCCGGAATGCTTCGATTGAGAGTCAGGCACTTGTCAGGCATTTCTTGCTCAGTGTTCCCTCATCATCGAGCTGCAACCCTCCTCCTTCCCCTCGGACCCCTCTAAGATAGCGTACCTCGTCACGCTAATGTCTGCGAGGGCTCTCGCCTGGGCAACGGCAGTATGGGAACAACAGTCGGCCGTATGCTTCAGTCTGGTGGAGTCGTGGTGGAGGTAAAGAAAGTTTTCAATGCTCCATTGTCCGGGAGAGAGGCTGCCCAGAAGTTACTCTAGCTTCGGACTTCCGCAGTGTGGTAGCAGACTACGCGGTGGATTTCTGCATGTTGGCAGCTGAGAGTGCCTGGAACCCGGAAGCATTTTTCGACATGTTCCTGCACAGTTTTGGAGGAAGTAAAGGACGAGCTTGCAGCCTAGGAACTACCGACGGAGCTTGACTCGCTCATGGCCTTGACCATTCGGATTGATGGCGACTACGCGAATGAAGGAAGGAGAGGAGATTCGATTCCACCTCACCTCCGAGGCATCCCGGAAGTTCCCGACGGCTCTGTTACCGAGAGAAGCCAAGGCTACCCGAGTTCCCCCGAGAGTCTCCGAAGTCTGCCGATTCACCTCTTTCCGAGCCAATGCAACTAGGCAGAGCTAGGCTGTCTCCAGCCGAACGGCAAAAAGGCTTCACACTAAGAGTTGCTTGTATTGCGGGACTACTGGTAATTTTGTCTCCACCTGTCCACTAAAAGACCAATCGAAATCTCTCCGGGTACTCATCAACTCTGGGGCCGATGAGTGCTTTACGGACTCTACCTTGGAATCTGAGCTGGAAATCCCCACTCAGCCCCTCTCCATTCCCATGGACGTTAGAGCAGTGGACGGGCACTCTATAGGTCAGGTTACCCACAATACCACCCCCATCAACCTGTGTGTCAGGTAACCACAGCGAGACGATCCAATTCCTGCTCATTAAGTCTCCTCAGGTTCCTGTGGTGTTGGGATTCTCTTGGCACCAGTGACACAATCCCATCATAGACTGGACTGCTGGTGACATCATGGGCTGGAGCCCGTTCTGCCATGCTCAATGCCTGAAGCGCAGTCTGCCCCGGGACGTCTTCCTAGGGGCTCGGAAGTTGTTCCTTACCTCTCCGCCATTCCCGCGGAGTACCCGGACCTCCGGGAGGTGTTCAGTAAAGCCCGGCCATTTTTCTTCCGCCGCACCGACCCTATAAATGCAGGATTTACCTTCTCCCAGGCACCACTCCGCCCCTGGGACGGAGACCAAGGCTATAGAGACATACATTGAGGATTCCCTAGCTGCAGGGTTCATCTGTCCTTTTGCCTCCCCTGCCGTCACAGGGTTCTTCTTTGTGGAGAAGAAGGACAAACCCTGCGCCCGTGCATCGACTACCGGGGCCTCAACAACATCACGGTGAAGAACCTCTACCTGCTACCACTCATCCCCTCAGCTTTCAAAGCGTCTCCAGGGGGCCATGTTCTCCAAGCTGGACCTATGGAACATCTACCACCTGGTGTGGATACGGGAAGGGGATGAGTGGAAGACTGCCTTCAACAACGCCTCCTGGAGAACCAGCTTTTTGTGAAAGCAGAGAAGTGAAAATTCCATCGCTCCACATCTCCTTCCTGGGTTAAATCCTCACTGCAGGGAGTGTACAGAGGGAGAGAATTAGAGGGAGCATGCTTAAATTTACACCGGACAGGAAGACACGTCAGTGACTCAACCTACTCAAGTGACGCACCCCCCCTAGGGACGGCATGGAAGAGCACCAGTAAGACAGTGACTCAGCCCCCGTAATAGGGTTAGAGCCAGAGAATCCCGGTGGAGAGAGGGGAACCGGCCAGGCAGAGACAGCAAGGGCGGTTCGTCGCTCCAGTGCCTTTCCGTTCACCTTCACACCCCTGGCCCAGACTACACTCAATCATAGGACCTACTGAAGAGATGAGTCTTCAATAAAGACTTAAAGGTTGAGATCGAGTTTGCGTCTCTCACATGGGTAGGCAGACCATTCCATAAAAATGGAGCTCTAAAGGAGAAAGCCCTGCCTCCAGCTGTTTGCTTAGAAATTCTAGGGACAAGGCCTGCGTCTTGTGACCATAGCGTACGTGTAGGTATGTACGGCAGGACCAAATCAGAAAGATAGGTAGGAGCAAGCCCATGTAATGCTTTGTAGGTTAGCAGTAAAACCTTGAAATCAGCCCTAGTCTTAACAGGAAGCCAGTGTAGAGAGGCTAGCACTGGAGTAACATGATCATATTTCTTTGTTCTAGTCAAGATTCTAGCAGCTGTGTTTAGCACTAACTGAAGTTTATTTAGTGCTTTATCCGGGTAGCCGGAAAGTAGAGCATTGCAGTAGTCTAATA
Source organism: Oncorhynchus nerka (assembly GCF_034236695.1). Classification (NCBI taxonomy): domain Eukaryota; kingdom Metazoa; phylum Chordata; class Actinopteri; order Salmoniformes; family Salmonidae; genus Oncorhynchus; species Oncorhynchus nerka. The sequence continues at coordinate 51,821,540 of NC_088406.1, forward strand.
TAGAAGTGACAAAAGCATGGATGAACATTTCTGCATCATTTTTGTACAAAATGTTTCAGATTTTTTGCAATGTTACATAGATGGAAAAAAGCGGTCCTTGAAGTAGTCTTGATATGTTCATCAAAAGAGAGATCAGGGTCCAGAGTAACGCTGAGGTTCTACAGTTTTATTTGAGAGGACTGTACAACCATCATATTGTCAGATCAAACAGAAGATCTCTTTGCTTCTTGGGACCTAGAACTAGCATCTCTGTTTTGTCCGAGTTTAAAAGGAGAACATTTGCCGCCATCCACTTCCTTATGTCTGAAACACAGGCTTCCAGGGAGGGCAATTTTGGGGCTTCACCATGTTTCATTGAAATATACAGCTGTGTATCATCCGTATAGCAGTGAAAGTTAACATTATGTTTCCGAATGACATCATCAAGAGGTAAAATATATAGTGAAAACAATAGTGGTCCTAAAACGGAACCTTGAGGAACACCGAATATAACAGTTGATTTGTTAGAGGAAAAACCATCCACAGACACAAACAAATATCTTCCCGACAGATAAGATCTAAACCAGGCCTGAACTTGCCCATGTAGACCAATTTGGGTTTCCAATCTCTCCAAAAGAATGTGGTGATTGATGGTGTCAAAAGCAGCACTAAGGTCTAGGAGCACGAGGACAGATGCAGAGCCTTGGTCTGACGCCATTAAAAGGTAATTTACCACCTTCAGTGCTATGATGGGGTCTAAAACCAGACTGAAGCGTTTCGTATACATTGTTTGTCTTCAGGAAGGCAGTGAGTTGCTACGCAACAGCTTGAATGTTTAGAGACCATTACTATTTTCATGAATGTCTCAAGAGATATAGGATTAAAAAACTTGAGTGCCTCCCTTGATCCTAGGTCTTGGCAGTGTTGTGGAGACTCAGGACAACTGAGCTTTGGAGAAATATGCAGATTTAAAGAGGAGTCCGTAATTTGCTTTCTAATGATCATGATCTTTTCATGGAAGAAGTTCATGAATTTATCACTGCTGAAGTGAAAGCCATCCTCTCTTGGGGAATGCTGCTTTTTAGTTCGCTTTGCGACAGTATCAAAAATAAATGTTGGATTGTTCTTATTCTCCTCAATTAAGTTGAAAAAATAAGATGATCGAGCAGCAGTGAGGGCTCTTCGATATCGCACAGCACTGTCTTTCCAAGCTAGTCGGAAGACTTCAAGTTCGGTGGAGCACCATTTCCATTCCAATTTTCTGGAAGCTTGCTTCAGGGCTCGGGTATTTTCTGTATATCAGGGAGCTAGTTTCTTATGGCAATTTTTTTTAGGGGTGCGACTGTATCTAGGATATTAAGCAAGGTTAAATTTAGTTCCTCAGTTAGGTGGTTAACCAATTTTTGTACTCTGACATCCTTGGGTAGTTGGAGAGAGTCTGGAAGGGCTTCTATGAATCTTTGGATTGTAGCACGGCTTTTCCTCTGTGGAGATGGGAGAATCTTCCAGAAGGACAACCATCTCTGCAGCACTCCACCAATCAGGCCTTTATGGTAGAGGGGCCAGACGGAAGCCACTCCTCAGACAGCCCGCGTGGAATTTGCTAAAAGGCACCTAAAGACTCTCAGACCATGAGAAACAAGATTCTCTGGTCTGATGAAACCAGATTAAACTCTTTGGCCTGAATGCCTAGCGTCATGTCTAGAGGAAACCTTGGACCATTCCTACAGTGAAGAATGGTGGTGGCAGAACATCCTGTGGGGATGTTTTTCAGCGGCAGGGACTGAGAAACTAGTCAGGATCGCGGCATAGATGAACGGAGCAAAGTACAGAGAGATCCTTGATGAAAACCTGCTCCAGAGCACTCAGGATCTCAGACTGTGCGAAGGTTCACCTTCCAACAATTCAACGACCCTAAGCACACAGCCAAGACAACGCAGGAGTGGCTTCGGGTCAAGTCTCTGAATGTCCTTGAGTGGCCCAGCCAGAGCCCGGACTTGAACCCTATCGAACATCTCTGGAGAGAACTGAAAATAGCTGTGCAGCAACACTCCCCATCCAACTTGACAGAGTTTGAGATGATCTGCAGAGAAGAATGGGAGAAACTTTCCAAATACAGGTGTGCCAAGCTTGTAGCGTTATACCCAAGAAGACATGAGGCTGTAATAGCTGCCAAAGGTACTTCAACAAAATACTGAGTAAAGTGTTTTAATACTTATGTAAATGTAATATTTCTGTTTTTTTATTTGTATTTTGTATTAAATTGGCAAAAATGTCTAAACCTGTTTTTGCTCTGTCATTATAGGGTATTATGTGTAGATTGATGAGGGAAGAAAAAAATATTGAATCCATTTTAGAATAGGGCTGGAACCTAACGAAATGTGGAAAAAGTCAAGGGGCCTGAATACTTTCCGAAGGCACCGTACATACGCTGCTTCTACTTTATTTATTATCTATCCTGATTGCCCAGTCACTTTTACCCCTACCTACATGGACATAATTAACTCAACTACCTCGTACCCCTGCACATTGACTTGGTACCTTGTACATAGCCTCTTTATTATTATTTTACTGTTATTTTACATACTTTTTAACTCTGCTTTGTGGGTAAAGAGCTTATAAGTAAGCATTTCACGGTTGAGTCTACACCTATTGTATTCGGCGTATGTGACAAATAAGATTTGATTACCGAAGAGAGGATCTCTGTGGACATGTTTGTTTGTGTCTGTTTTTTTTTATCTCTCCAGGTCAGAAGGGTCAATACATGTTGAGCACAGTAAGTGAGGGTCCTGCAAAGAAGGCAGGGGTGCGTAGCGGAGATAGACTGGTGTGGATCAACGGTGCCATGGTATCAACGCTCACCCATTCAGCTATCAGTAAAATGGTAAGCATACAGACCCTCCTTCTCGGAACTGCTCTTGGTAAACAAACCCACATGGCAGATGTGTATGTGTGTGTGTGTCTTAGTATGTCTGTGAGTGTGTGTGCACATGCTAGCATGCTCCTCACTTCTCCCTCAAGTTTATCTCTGTGTACTGCTCAGGTGAAGAAATGTAGCGTCCATGTGACCGTCCTCGTCATCGACAGAGAAAGTGAAGCGAGCTATGTCCGACGGAAACTGCCCATCTTGCCGATCATGGCCGGCTCTCACAACCTGCCACACAGACCCACAACGATGCATCTGGTCCAGGGGTCAGATGGATACGGCTTCTTATTACGTCAAGAGAGGTTGACATCAGGGGGGCCTATTGGTGGGAATGATGCACACATACAGCACACACACACACATCATCTAACAATACACTTTTTTTTGCTAGAAACTTCCATTTGTTGTAAGTATGCACGACCATGTTACAAGCACCTACTATGACCACCTTATAATATCCTATTGTCATCTCTTAATGATCCTAACTAAATGACAGTCATTTTAAGTGTGTAGAAAACGTGCTGCATAGAATACATACTGTGGACATTACAAACCTTGTAATAGGACATTAGAAAGACTCATACATGCTTATAACAAGTCATGAACATTATACCTGCTGGCTGAGCTGAATTGTTTGTTGTCGATTCCAGCTCACCTACTCCGTGAGGTGGATGTGGGGAGTCCGGCAGAAGAGGCTGGCATGCAGGATGGAGACTTGCTGCTGGCGGTCAATGGGCAGCCTTCGGAGTCCATGGAGCATGAGGATATTGTCAGGACAGTGAGGAAGAGTGGCAACCGGGTTAGCCTCACCACCATGCCCATACACGGAAGAGACTTCTACACGCAGGTGTGTAAGTGGACAGAGGTCATGTGCAGTTTGGAAATTAGGAGTCATGCGAGTTCTGGTGTTAAAATATTGATACTGTAGTCAGTAGGATCCTCTGAGTTTTCCTGAATTGTATTTTTATTGAACCTCACGAGGAAATTACAGTAAGATGATGACTATGTTAAGATGTTGCTTAGATCAATGCTGACACCAAATACAAGATTGTCTAAGAATTATGTCAACTAAAAATACCTTCCCAGTCAAAAACAGTCTATTCTGTTCCCTACCGCAGTTGGGTCTATCTCCCCTGCTATTCCATGAGGACAGTCTGCCAGAAGGGGAGGGGATGAGGAAGACACAGTCCCCTTGCACTGAGATTCAGGATGGGCTGAGTAAAAACGAGCATGGCTCACTTCCTTGTCCGAGACTCTGTGTCCTCGAGAGAGAAGAATCAGGCTTTGGGTTTAATCTGGGCTGTGTTCAACATGAGCCAGGAACTTTCATAGGCCAGGTATTCCTTTGAACATCAACAACATAACACCCTTATCATCGATCTCTGGCTCATTTATTTGTTGTAATCTCTATTATTGTTTCCTGACATAAATAGTCAATTTGAAACATCCCCAATCAAAGTTGTGCTAACGAGTAACAGCTATCATCAATCAAAAGTTCCCAATGTTGATCTGCTGTGTTGTTTTCCACATGCATTGCTATAACGAGGAATGGTTTGTATGAGAAATGAGTGGCACGGTTATGGCTACAGTTTTCTTTTGTCCTGCAGGTGGTGGTAAAGGGCTCAGGACATAGGGCTGGGCTGTGGGAAGGGGATGTCGTTGTGGAGGTAAATGGCCAGAATGTAGAGAATGAGTACTTTGAGGACGTTGTGATGCTGATAAAGAAGAGCGAGTCGTCTTTGAAATTACTGGTTGTGGAGAGGTCAGGGTATGAGAGACTCAAACATAATGGGCTTCCAATCACTCCTGGGGTCATACTCCACAGCACTCAGGTGAGGAACACTCACATGCATGCACACACACACACACACACACACACACACACACACACACACACACACACACACACACACACACACACACACACACACACACAGATACAAATATTAATACTACAGATTGAGATAAATAATACTTATTAATCTAATACGTTGCAGGTTTTAGAGAAAACGAATGATGCTTTCTTGTGATGGAATGCTGAGAAGTGACCCAAGTCGTTATGAAGACAACATTAGGCATCTCACCTAACAGAGGATCTGGCACTGGCACAGCATCAACAACAAACAGCTGCAGTCACTCAGTCATGTCCCAATGATAACACAGTGCAGGACGAAATCAGTGAAGCTATTCCCTCTACTTCTAAATGCAACCTGAAAGAGAAGGACTGAAATAGATGCTTGGCCTGCGCTGTGTCCTAAATGCCATCCTATTCCCTATATAGTGCACTACTTTTGACCAGGGCCCTATGGGGGGGGGGGGGGGGGGGCATTGGGGGCACCCTTCGCTCCACATCTCCCAATCTCACATGTCCTCTTTGTCAGGACTAGATATATGCTATGACCTGCTTCTTGCAATGGAGGATTTGCAGAGTAGATTGCACACTGTTTCAATGATTAATATCTCATGTGTATATGATGGGATAATGAAGTTCAGGTTTATTCTAAGGTGAAATCAGGATGAACAAAATAAAATGGGAAAAACATCAGTTGAGAATCTATGACAGTTATTGTATGCGATGATTCAAGGAGGTGCACAAAGTTCAAAGATCTATCACTAAGCACTTGACGAGCCATACAATTGCATAAAACTAGTTCAATCTACAGTATATAGCTATGCAAGTATAGACAAAACGATGTCTTGTTTATTTTGAGTATTTACATTTTTTCTGCTTGTACTGTGTTGATCCTTGTTTGTGTCATCAAACAACACAATATTATAAAACATTCCATTACAAGCTGAATTCTGATAGGTAAAGGTGGAGGGAGATTCAGTGAGTATCTACAGTGCACACCCAAGACCTACTTCAGCCTTTGCAGAATTTCATATTAAAGCAAATACCTAACATGGATTCTTTCGACATCTTTACCATTACACCAAGAGAGGTCTTAACCTCTTGACGAGGTCATGCAATCGCTAAGGTCGCACTCATGCATTGAGCGCTATTCAAGCTCACCAGCCTGCCATTTCCTCATCGTCACTATTTCTGCTGCAATGATCTGATGTTTAGTATAGGTCTAGTTCACCCTAGATTTAGTTGAGGCCTACTTTATCAGTCCAGACAAGGATATGCGGAGAGGAAACCTCTTTAGACTGTTGAAATAACCCCCTGGATAGTGCAATAGCTCAGCGTATGCGAACGTGCCCGGGCGGGTTTCTTAAGGGAGCATGACAGCAGCAGGAAGCTTGATAGTGAGTTTCCTGAAGTCTCACAAGGAGATGGAAGACATGTCGGAGGACCGGGCGAGGAAGAGGGTGGATGGCGGAGATGAATCGAGACAGAAAGAAGTCCGCAAGGTACAAACCAGAAACCGACTGAAAAATACAGAGTACTCTCTCCTTTGGGTCAAGAACAGGTCATCAGGTGAGGTGAAGGCTTCCGAGAAAATTCCCAAGTTGACTCTAGCACAGGTGGGAGTACGATTAGTGGAGAAAGTGGATCCATGCCTTAAAAAGTAATGAAGAAGGAGTTGGCTTTTGTCAATTAGGTCAAAGTATCCAGAGGTGGACATGTGTTGATTTTTTGTGTGTCTGCTGCTCAGAGGGACGAAAGTGGTGTCCTGCTTTGCTCTCCAGCGCCATTGAAAGGAGTGATGACTGGGGTGGGGTTTGAGTGTTAAGGTGGATCAATTGAAGTTGGGGATCCCTGGTGTCTGTGATGCACGCCGTTTGGTGCGACTGAGGAAACCCTGTCAGTCCTGACTTCTGATGCCGAGTGTTTGCCGGATAAAGTCATGCTGCGCTATATAAGTTATCCCGCGAGAGCTTTTGTTCCAAATCCACTATGTTGTTTCAGGTGCCAGGTTTATGGTAATGTTGTAGCAGTATGTAGGAGGGAGATTCCAAGGTGTGAGATATGTGCCAGGGGGCCATAGGACAAAAGACTGTAGTTTCAGTGTAAAAAGTGGGGTGTTTCAATTGTGGGGATGGCCATGTTGCTAGGGATCAGAAATGTCCTGTGCGAGTGAGACATATTTAAGTTTCAAGGGTGAGAGCAGTGCAGAATGTGTCATATGCTGAGGCAGTGAGGAAAGTAGAGGATGGTGGGCAAAGGGTGAGGGAGCCTGAGAGGATCCCTGTGAGTAGTAGGCCAATACAGAGTGACCCAAACAGTTTGTGCTTTAGTAAGGTTGGCTGCTTGGCATTTATTGCTATGGTCATTAATTGTACCGCACAGATGGAAAGAAGATCCCAGAAGATTGAATTGGTAGTACATTTTGGGAGAAAGTGGATCCTTGCCTTTTGGCGGATTCATTTGTGGTTTTAGGGTGGGGTGGGAAAGGAGTTTGGTGCAGTTGAGTCAGTGAGTTTTGAATTAGAGTCTTTACCCAACAAAGTCATGTTAGGAAATATCAGTTAACCTGTTAGAGCTTTCGTGCCGAACCCACTTTACACCCAGAGAAGTGTTGCTGCTCATTTTGCAGCACTTATAGTGGCCCATCAATTGATTTTTCCATATTGGACATACACCGCCTTCAGAAAGTATTCATACCCCTTGACTTATTCCACATTTTGATGTGTTACAGGCTGACTTCAAAATGGATTCCATAGATTTTTTTTCTCAACCATTTACACACAATACCCCATAATGACCCAGTTTTCACACCCCTTAGTCAATGTTTAGTGGATGCATCTTTGGCAACGATTACAGCTGTGAGTCTTTGCAGTTAAGTCTCTTAAGAGCTTTCCACACCTTTATTGTGCAACATTTGCCCATTATTCTTTTCAAAATTCTTCAAGCTCTGTCAAAGAGGCTTTTTGATCATTGCTAGACAACCATTTTCAGGTCTTGCCATAAGTAGATTTAAGTCAAAACTGTAACTCTGCTTCTCAGGATCATTCAATGTCTTCTCGGTAAGCAACTCCCATGTATATTTGGCCTTGTGTTTTAGGTTATTCTCCTGCTGAAGGGTGAATTCATCTCCTGGTGTCTAGTGGAAATGTCACGACTTCCGCCGAAGTTGATCCCTCTCCTTGTTCGGGCGGCGTTCGGCGGTCGACATCACCAGTTTTCTAGCCGCCACCGATCCACTTTTCATTTTTCATTTGTTTTGTCTTCATTGTACATACCTGGTTTCCATTCCCATAATTATATGTTCCTTATTTAACCCTCTGGTTCCCCCATGGTTTTGTGTGTGTTTGTTCGTTGTAAGTTGGTCTGTATTTGTGAGCTTGATTATTTTCCTTCTTGGAACATTTGCTGTTTTGAGTCAAGTTACGTGAATTACTCATCTCTGTGTCCTGCGCCTGACTCCTCCATTCCTGATACACCTAGATTCCTTACAGGAAAGTGGATTGAACCAGGTTTTCCTCTAGGTTTATGCCTGTGCTTAGCTCCATTCCGTTAATTTTTTTATCCTGAAAAACTCCCCAGTTCTTAATGATTACAAGGATACCCATAACATGATGCAGCCACCACTATGCTTGAAAATATGGAGACTGGTACTCAGTAATATGTTTAGGGCAAATACAATACAACACATCATATTCAGGACAAGAAGTGAATTGCTTTGCCAATTTTTTTGTCAGTATTAATTTAGTACCTTGTTGCAAACCAGATGCATATTTTGGAATATATCTGTTTTGTATAGGCTTCCTTCTTTTCACTCTGTCGATTAGTTTAGTATTGTGGAGTAACTACAATGTTGTTGATCCATCTTCAGATTTCTACTATCACAGCCATTCAACTCTGTAACTGTTTTAAAGTCACCATTGGCCTCTTGGTGAAATCCCTGAGTGGTTTCTTTCCTCTCCGGCAACTGTGTTAGGTAGAACGGAATTGGTATTTTATTAGGATCTCCATTAGCTGTTGTGAAAGCAGCAGCTACTCTTCCTGAGATCCACACAAAACATGAAACATGACATAATCTAGAACATTAATAGACAACAGATCAAGGACAGAACTACATCAATTATCTTTTTAGTGACTTGGTGTATTGAAACACTGTCCAAAGTGTAATTAATAACCTCACCATGCTCAAAGGGATATTCAATGTCTGCTTTATTTTTTACCATTCTACCAATAGGTGCCCTTCTGTTCGAGGCATTGGAAAACCTCCCTTGTTGAATCTGTGTTGGAAATTCACTGCTCGACTGAGGGAACTTACAGAAAATTGTATGTGTGGGGTGGTCATTCAAAAATAATGTTAAACAATATTATTGCACAGAGTGTGCCCCTACAAATGAATATGCGACTTATTAAGCAAACTTTTACTCCTGAACTTATTTAGGCTTGTTATAACAAAGGGACTGCATACTTATTGACTCAAGACATTTCAGCTCTTCATTTTTTATTCATTTGTAAAAATCTATAATGATTATAATAATAATAATTCCACTTTGACATTATGGGGTATTGTGTGTAGGTCATCAGCTGCAGTACCCCTTGAAAATCAGAATAATATAAAATATTAATAAAACAAATATATATACAAAATTATAATAATGTTTTCACAAAAGTAGTGCTCTGGGCCATTACTCGTATTAGTTGACCGATATAGATGCCTGTTGCGCGAGCAATTTTTTTTCTCAGCTCTGCCAAAAAAGCTATTAAATTAAGCAATAATGGTGCACTCTAATCAGATGCACTTTTAGTTTCCAAATCCAGACTTTACACCCCCAGCAGTGACACTGCTAATTTTGCGGCCATATTTCCTATCGAACAATCAGTGCCTTCATAAAGTATTGACACCCTTTGACTTTTTTCACATTTTGTTGTGTTACAGCCTGCATTTAAGATTGATTACATTTTGATTTTTGATCACTGTCCTACACACAATACACCATTGTGTCAAAGTGGAATTATGTTTATTTTTTACATATTAATTAAAAATTAAGAGCTGAAATGTCATCAGTTAATAAGTATTCCATCCCTTTGTTATGGCAAGCCGAAATAAGTTCAGGAGTAAAAATGTGCTTAACAAGTCACATATTGCATGGATTCATTCTCTGTGCAATAAAAGTGTTTAACATGATTTTTGAATGACTACCTAAACTCTGTAACCCACACATACAATTATCTGTAAGGTCCCCCAGTCGAGCACTGAATTTCAAACACAGATTCAACCACAAAGACCAGGGAGGTTTTTCAATACCTCGCAAAGAAGGGCACCTACTGATGCAGACATTGAATATCCCTTTGAGCATGGTGAAGTTATTAATTACACTTTGGATGGTGTATCAATAAACCCAGTCACAAATATAATTTATGTAGTTCTGTCCTTGACTTGTTCTTTAACATCTATTAATGTTCTATATTATGTCATGTTTCATGTTTTGTGTGGACCCCAGGAAGAGTAGTTGCTGCTTTCACAACAGCTAATGGAGATCCTAATAAAATACCAATACCGTTCTTCCTAACACAGTTGCCGGAGAAGAAGGAAACCGCTCAGAGATTTCACCAAGAGGCCAATGATGACTTTTAAACAGTTACAGAGTTTAATGGCTGTGATAGAAGAAAACTGAGGATGGGTCAACAACATTGTAGTTACTCCACAATACTAAACTAATCGACAGAGTAAAAAGAAGGAAGCCTATACAGAATAAATATATTCCAAAACATGCATCCTGTTTGCAACAAGGTACTAAAGTAATTCTGAAATAAAATGTGTCAAAGCAATTATGTTTGGGGCAAATCCAATACAACACATTACTGAGTACCACTCTTCATATTTTTAAAGCATAGGGGTGGCTGCATGGTATTATGGGTAGGCTTGTAATCGTTAAGGACTAAGGAGTTTTTCAGGATAAAAAAAGAAACCTGAATGGAATTAAGCACAGGCAAAAACATAGAGGAAAATCTGGTTCAGTCTGTTTTCCAGCCTTTCCAACCTGCTCTTAAGGAACCACAAAGTGTGCAAGCCTTTGTTTAATCCCAGTTCTACCAAACATTTTTCTACTTATAAACTGATTAGTAGAATCTGATACAAAAGACAAGTACAAAAGCACAAAACAATGATTGGATTTAAGTTGATGGGCCACTCTATAAGGGCCACCAAATGAGCAGCAACACTCCTCTGGGAGTTAACTCTGGATTTGGAAACTATAAGTGTTCATGAGTAGATTGTTACTGTGACACAATTTACAGATAAGTTTGTGTGGTGCAATGAATGATAGGAGTACACACACAAAAAACATTGTTGACCATTTAGGCTTGAACAAATAAATTACATATCTTATAGAAATACTTTATATTATTCTTTGTATGATAACTAGTATATAATATATCGATAGTTGTGCACATTTTCCATCATTTTCGTTCTTATCGTGAATTAATGAATTATACAGGACGGGACATTTATTGCGAAGAATTAAAGCGATCCGTGACCCGGACGTACTTAGTTATTCTTGCCTGCTTCACAGCAGTGCGAGAACCAAAGCAGAGGAAAGAAAGCTTTTCTAGCTAATTGAAATACACGTTATCTGCTGTTGTTTCAGGTATGACAATATTCCGATATTTGAATATCTGCTTTTTTTTGTTTGACATCTGTCAAAAGAGTCAAGTTTTGCCCCGTAACTGACAAAGTACAGCGGGCTTAACAACTTACCTGGATCATGTGCAGTCCATCTGCTAGCCTAAAGTTAACTAGCTTGCCAGCTAAATACGGCGACTGCTAGCTAGCGAGCTACTTGAGCGGAACCGGTGATTCACTGACGACTAGCGAGCTACATTATCAGCTTGCTTATTGAGTCATTATGCAATTGATTCGAGTTATCGAAAGACAAGTGGCTAGCTAGCTATGTGCCCTTCCTTCAAATAACACATCACTTTATTCGTTTGTTTTGATATAGTTACATCACTTGACAGCTCGTTAATTAGCTAGCCAGGTACTAGCTAGCTAGTTTGCAATCTAACCAGCATGCTAACCAACTAACTAGCATGTTACAAGTGTCCAGGCTACCACCACTTGACGTTGACAGACCCTTTCCTACGCATCATCATAATGACGATGATGATAATAATGTACTTACATTATGCAAAATCAAAGTGTAAAAGATGGAAGATGTCCATCTGTTGGCAGTCTGTCTATGCTGCCTTATTTCAGTCAAACAGTAAACATCCGCATTGATTCAGGACTCTGTACTGTAACACATGTGCTCTTCTGCCTTATTTCAGTCAAACAGTAAACATCGGCATTCAATCAGGACTCTACTGTGACACGTGCTCTACATTTTGAAAAATGTAGGAGCACACAACGATATCTAGGAGCAGAATGAAAAATATTTGAGGTATTACACCAGCAATCAGCAGTTGAAACAATAACAAAGAATGGTCCCCGCCACAGTTTCCATCAAAGGTTGAGAGATGGGCCTGGAGAAATATAACAACACTCAAATGTATAGACAGAGCTATGGCTGCAAGGACAGACTAGATATCAGCCTTCTAGTTTTAACCATGTTTTGAGGCTATACAGAAGTTGTTTACATTTACTCTGTTTACAGACATTGGAAAAACAAGCTATATTTTGGCTTCAGATGGGGTAAGACAGTTGAACTAAGCTCATGGGGCATTATGTTATACTTTTCAAGAATCAATGGGTTTATATAATACATTTTATATGTTAAAATACAGGGTTTAGGAGCACACATTTTGTTTTAAACAAAACATTTTTAAGATTGAGATATAGCCTGTATGATTCCTAGCTGCTTTTGAAGCTAATCTCCTAAAGAAGTTCTCCCTTTTCCTTTCTTTCCGTGCCACCACGTTTGCATGCTACTGAGGCTGTGGGCAGAGGGACAGCAAAGATTTCAATACAACACTTATTACCTGGGGGATTTTGTTTTCTTTTTATTTCTTGGGGCACTGGTGCTACCAAAATTCCAGGTAGCACAGCAAAATATTTGGCATCTTATGCCCCCAAAAATTGTAGCACTGTGGTGCCCTGTCAATAAGCTAACCAGTCAGTCTGTGGTTCACAAATGAACGTTGGGTTTCTGTTATTCCTCTGGCCTGAATGAAAATGTATACCGTCTGGGTTTAGCCTAGAGGTACCAGTCTGTTTGAGTTATCATTCCACTCCTTGGCACTACTTGACACAGAGTAGCATATAAGGAGTGGATCGTTAGCAAACAGGTTCGTGATTTCAGAGTCTGACACACTTGAAACAACTTCTATAGATTTGTTTGAACTCACCTAGTCCAGTGTTCCATACCACGGTGTACCTCTCTGTCCAGGCTGGTGCCAGCACCTGTTGATGGAGTCTATGGTCCAGTGAGATGACTGACCAGGGCAACAACAACCAAAACATCTCCCGCAACCCCTTCGCTGCCCTTTTCAGCTCCCTCGCCGACGCCAAGCAGTTTGCATCGGGACAGAAACCACCTTTGCACCATGGCGAACCACCATGTGAGTTACCCTCCCAAGGAGGAGTTACAGGGCACGCAGGTTTTTGCTCCAGCCCAGCTCTAGCACACATGACCTGACTAATCGGCTGCATGGCAGGACCTTGATTAGCTGAATTGGTGGTGTTTTAGTGCTGGGTTGGAATGAAGGCCTGCAAACCACGTGGCCACTCCTGCTCTAATGGTGCACTGTGCTACTTGTATAGGCTATAGCCTGTCTGTATAACTTAAACATCACTGATATGGTGCAGCACGCTCACTGGCTTGACGTTCGACAATGACCTCATACGGGTTTCTTATATTTGCTGGCTTATCTTGTATTGCAGCGGAGGACTCGGAGGGAAGTCAGTCCGAGTCGGAGAACTCAGACAGCATCGAGGACAATGACGACTCGGTGGCCGAGATCAGCCGCTCCTTCCTGTCGCGGCAGGAGCTATGCGAACAGCTCAACATCAACCACATGATCCAGAGGATCTTCCTCATCACCTTGGACAACAGTGAGTGCAGGAAGTTAGATTGGAGCGTATTAGCGCGTTTACACCGCGTTTCTTCATTTAGGACACCTTTTCCATTGGAGTGGCAGCGTGATGCCACTTGTCCCTTCTAGTTTACTGAATCTTGTTGTCATGTAAACAACACTTAATGTTGCCTGGCTGGGTCTATATGATGTACTGTAGTGGTATGAACTAAAGCAAATCAGTCTGTTTCCTAGGCAACCCTTTGTGTGCCCATACACAAGCGATGGCTTGATTAATCACCCATCAACATCCCCTTGTTTTAATTATCAGGCCCCCATTCCGACTGCCTTCTTTATTTCCCTCTGTTTTCTGTTGATTGATCTGAGGTGCTGTATTGGGGGCATGGTCAATGTGTGACTTACATCTGTCTTCAACTCCTTCTTCAACTCATGGGAATTCAGTACAACCATCCTTCCTGGCGGTCTTTTCTTCACGCTGTCACTGTGTGTACTAGATTAGACAGAGAGTGATCGGCTTGGCATCAGCCAACTGGCTGACTCAGAGGCTGTGTCATCAAGGGGGTCTACAGGTCCCAGATTACCGTCCGCCGCCTCCTCTTTTCCCGCTCATCATCCCTCACTGACTGGCATGAAAGTGCCCTGATGACGGAGCCCCTGTCTGTCCATTTCTAGTCTAAATCTAATCTAATCTGTTCGTGCTCTTTGGTGCTGCTGGACCGCTGGCCTCTTTTAGGATTCCATTTCAGGGCCATCCAGTAAACAGTAAATGACTCACCCCAGCTCAATACTCATAAACTAGATGCTGGAATGAGTCATGAATGACCCTGTTTGCTCTAAGTGAAAAGTAAAACATGAACTATTGTTTGACTTCAGGTGACCCCAGTCTGAGAGGAGGCAATGGGATTCCTCCACGCTGTGTGTTCCTGGTGGAAATGGCCGCTGAGATGGACGGTCAAGACTGGCTGGACATGGACAACATCGAGCAGGTACAATAGGACTGGACATTGGTAATGGTGGTGGCGAACTGTTCGCTGGTCAGCTCAGTTGACCTCGATGCCATAAGATCCACATGTACAGTACTGTGTCTTCCCATACCGATTTCCTCACTGGCTTGTAAGTGTCAGGGGACTAGGCCTATTAAGTATACAGTGCATTGTCTACTCTAAGAAGATGGAATAGTGAAAAATGCATAGTGAACAAAGTTCATCGAGACCATATGCAGAGATCAGTAAGTAAGTACATGAAGTTCATAGTACAGAATGTTGGCTTAAGTTTTTAAAAATATTTTTTATTTTTTATATCAGGGACTCTTCAACAGATTATTGATGCTGGAGCCAGGAAACCACCTCATCTACATGACCTCGTGTAATGCTGTGAATCTCTCTGCCGACCGAGACGCTGGGGACAAGTGCGCCATACCGTTCCTCTACGCCTGCTACCAGAGAGCCAAGGAAGAGGTGGGGGTCACATACCACAGCACTCACACTCATTCCTAATTTCTTTCTCCACGAATTCACAGCCATAATTCAGTCAGGAGAAGTGTGCTGTGTAGGACAATTTTAAAAGGCAAACACGGACTGTACAAAACATTAGGAACACCTGCTCTTTCCGTGACTTGCCAGGTGAATCCAGGTGAAAGCTGTGATCCCTTATTGATGCCACTTGTTAAATCCACTTCAATCAGTGTAGATGAAGGGGAGACGGGTTAAAGAAAGATTTTTAAGCCTTGAGACAATTGATTGTGTATGCGTGTCATTCAGAGGGTGAATGGTAGTAGGTGCCAGGCGCACCGGTTGTGTGTCAAGAACTGCAACGCTGCTGGGGTTTTCACGCTCAACAGTTTCCCATGTGTATCAAGAATGCTCCGTCACCCAAAGGACATCAAACTAACTTGACACAACTATGGGACGCATTGGAGTCAACATGGACCAGCATCCCTGTGGAACGCTTTCGACACCTTGTAGAGTCCATGCCCCGACAAATTAAGGCTGTTCTGAGGGCAAAAGGGGGGGTGCAACTCAATATGAGAAAAGTGTTCCTAATGTTTTGTGCACTGTCTAAACTGTGCTGCATGGGACAATGTAAAGCGAAATAGTGTGACATGGTAGATAGTCTTACTGAACATAATGAATGACCTGTCTAAAGGTTAAATCTGCTGTTTATTTCTAGATCATTTCGATCTGCATAAAGGCTAAATAAAGCATGTTTAGTTTGTGCTCCATTGCTGACAATGATGTGACAAATTCTTAACCTCCCTGCTCCCTCCTGACATTACACACCCTCAGGTCACCAAGGTACCGGAGAAGCTGCTGTCGTACGCGGTGCGCTGTAAGAACCTGACGGTGTCCAACACGCGCACGGTCCTGCTCACCCCCGAGATCTACATCAGACAGAACGTGTACGAGCAGCTACTGGATTTGCTGCTAGAGGGAGTCGGCGGAGCCCGTGAGTCCATTCAATTATTAAAGCCCCACCCCCTGACTGTCTGAGGATTCCGGTTCTGTTCCATCTCAGTATCCAAAGAAAGTGGTGTTTGCTGCTCAGGTATCAACTGTTGAGGCCTCCCAAGACAGGATGTGCTGTAACTTAGTCTAGTCTGCACCCGCTGATGAAAGAACTGGTTTAGACTGGTTTGAACTTGTCTATCTGTATTTATTAGTGCATAATAGCCTCACTTTGCAGTGTGTTGTCATATAAGGTCCTGATGATGTTGTGTGTGGTTTGTGTCCAGAAAAGGGTGGGAAAGATGCCTGTACAATACAGAGAATATACTTTACTGAACTGTGTAGGCTATATATACAGGTTATTTTTTCTGCTATATACCTAAGCCCTTTTTTGAGCCAGGAAAAATCCTGTACACATTTGGTTCTGTAAAGTACAGCATCTTTTCTGCACTATACAGGGCTATGAAATCCCTATACCTAATCCCCCTTTTGAGCCAAGAAAAACCCTGACATTAAGTGTGCTTTCTGTTGTGCGTCGCAGAGCTGGACGAGGTGGTGGAGTTCGTGGAGGAGGTGATCGCTGGCCTGTTGGCTGACCAGGAGGTGCGCACCTTCAGCGAGGTGATCGGGCCCGTGCTCGATATCTTCCAAGGCCGTGTGAAAGACTTGGATCTCTGCCAGCTGCTGCTTTTCTCCTACCTGGACCTGCTCCTCTACTTCAGCCGCCAAAAAGACATCGCTACGGTCAGGGGCCGTAATGCATCGTCATCACTCCTCTGGACTGTTTTCTACAACCATGATTATTACTTGATTATATTCTATACTATTCATAACAAGATTATTATTATTATTATTATTTGTACAACAACTGCATTCATATGTCTGAGATGGACAACCTTGATCTCAAAAGTAGTTTACTCTTTGCTAATATAATATACTTCAAATTGTCTTCCTCCAGGTATTGGTGGAGCACATCCAACCCAAAGATCCCAACAATGGGCTTCAGTATCAGAAGACCCTCCTTGGCACTGTGTTGAGTATCTCTTGTCTGCTGAAGACCCCGGGGGTGGTGGAGGGTCACGGCTTCTTCCTCAACCCCTCACGCTCCAGTCCACAAGAAATTAAGGTGCAGGAGTCCAACATACACCAGGTAAGGGCACTAGAGTCTTTGGTCAAAAGTAGTGCACTATATATAGGGAATTGAATGTTATTTGGGACGGACCCCTAACCTTATCGTCTTCTGTGTCTCCAAAACCCCACTTAGGCCTACATCTAGCTTACTGCCAATGGTCAGACACTAGCTTAGTCTAAGCTACACAATGTGTAGAATAGCAGGACATTTGCTTTAAAACTGCAAAAACAATTATTCACCTTATAGCAAAATGTGTAGAATTGCAGGATATTATAACATTTTCTCTCTACCCCATGGCAGAATATCTAGAATTGCATGTAATTAGTTTTAAAACAGCAACATTTTCTCTACACCGCATGCCAAAATGTAAAGAATTGCTGAAGATTTTACTTTAACAATGCATAATAACTATGCAATTATCCACTGCCAAGAAGGCAGGCACTAAAATGTTTTGTTCCACCCCAAAAGGCTAGAGGCACTAATGCCTGATGACTTTCCCTGAGGTTTTCCTGAACTTTCCAATACCGTCACCATATTTAAAGCTGCAATATGTAACTTTTTGGGGTAGCCAACAAAATTCACATAGAATGATATGTCATTCTCGTAGATATGATATGAATAGATATGTCATTCTCGTTGAAAGCGAGTCTAAGAAGCAGTAGATTTGTTCTATGTGCTCTATTTCTATGCGTCCAGTCTTAAATTTCATTTTTGCGTCTTTTGGTTTTGTACACCAGCTGAAAATACAGTATTTTTGGTTATGGAAAATATATTCCGCAGCGGTGTAGATGGTACAATGATTCGCTACACTATACTTGCTTGTTTTGTCACATAAACTGAAATTAGGCGAACTGGTGGAGGGATTTCTGCATAGTGCATCTTTAATTCGTTTGAAACACATTCAAGTTATTAACCTTATGAACATAGCCCACCAAGCCCAAAAGTTTGAGCACCCCTGTTTTAAATATCGCTTCAATAGGTTTCAGACAATAACCGGGTATCATAGCATTCAGGGGTATTTTTTAAAATCTGAATTAAACAAGAACTGTCATGCCGAAATGATCCACTGACAACATAACATGGGGCTTTGTCCAGAGAGTTCACCACAAGATCTATATAAACACACCAGTAGAACAACAAGTGTAGGTTACAGTGTTGTTAAGTGATCACCTCCCGTGCCAGAGTATGTGAGTGGAGCGGAGCGAGGAGCGGAGTGTGCCTAATTTCACTGGAGAACGGCGCGAGATTCCCAAAGGCTGGAGCATCGGCCGTCTTACCCACTCCAATTTCGTTCCAGTAGAGAGAGCTTCAGTAGCACTCACTTCACGAGCTCGGGGCATGCCCGACCCAGCATGCATTTTGTAGTCTTATTGGGTGCTGCTATAGCCCCTTGCTTAAGCTACTGTCATGGAGTTTGCTTAATATTTTCATAAAGGAACTGATAAAACACACAGGTGCTAAATCAAGGTGACTTACAAAGATGAGGACGAAGAGCAAGAGAGGGAGTGCGGTAATGTAGTGTCCACAACTAAAGAATCATGATGGTGTACTTACTACGTGCACATGCTAAAATAAAGGAACGAGGTGGGTAGGTAACTAAGTGTGTCATTGTAGCGAAGTATTTATAAAGTAAAAATCTGATCTCTGAAATGTTCTTCTTTTTTGTTCTATTATCTATGCAATAGGCCATCATTTATTTTGGTCCAATCGGCCTAGCATATTCCTACTTTCAAGGAGCTTTCCGTTTTTATTGGGTTATTTTGCTTAAAAACCTTTTAGGCCTACCTTTTTAAGGCTGTCCCTGACAGATCTTGATCGACCGAAAGTCGTCTGTTCTTCCGGCCAATTAATTGAGCACATCCTATGTGTTTGAATCAAATCAAATATGTGCATTGAGCTTGTCTAATGCTTTAAGCTTACAGTTTGATGGCTCGAGGGCGCCAGAGATGACTTAACCTGACCCAACTATTCTCCTCCCGCTCCTGCTGGCTTTGCCAGTAATAGGCTACACACAAGGAGTCGGCAACCTTTCTCATGTGGAATGCCAATTTATCTTACCATTTCTACCAATCTGCGTGCCAGGTATGGTTTTCATATGCAAATGTTCATGAAACAGTTGAATGTAATTTATAACGTCTTCATATCTCAAATTCATTGTCATGTGGGTAATCAAAATTATCTCAATCTAAATGAAAATGATGCAAACCTAAAAAGTAACTTCTATAGCCATTGCAATCTATGTAAAAAAATAACCTACATAAATCCAACAGCCTGCAGGTAGAAAATATCCAGATTAAAAATGAAATATCCTATAAATCACATTGGCTACACATGGCCTGTCTGCAAGGAACCTGAACATTAGGTCCGGCTTAGACTGTGCTAGCGAATACACAGCTGTAGGCTATTTGCACAAGGGATAAGAAGCCATGCTTGACTTGGGCAGGAGCTCACTGGAGCTGAGTACCGGCACCTCAAACCCTGTTAGTCTTACAGAATATTAGCTTCAAAGTATTGTGGAGCTCCTGCACCTAAATTTAAACAGTACACGCACCCAAAATGAGTACCGGAACCGATTTCAGTCCATGTCGAGCACGGATAAGAAGCCTATTTTATGACGTTTCCATTGTGGATCAGAGCATTCGATTTTCCTTTTCATGCTAAGTGGTCATTGAAAGGGAGAGAGCAGGAAAGATTTTTCAAATACATAGAACTCTCGAATGTAAAAACAGACTTTGTGGGAACGCCGTTTGAGGTGAAGAAAACATTACTTTGAGAAGCTCCACAGGTCGTTGTGGTGGTGCGTTAAGCCAATCAGAAATACTATCAGATCCCCAAATGGGCACATTTATATGCCTACATTTGCGTGCAGGCCAGGGAGCCTCGTAAATGGAATTAAATCAACCAAAACTTGTTTCTCACAAGTGTAGCATAGGTTGTGCACTCTGCAAACAATGTGTCCACTCCTACAATAAGAACAGGAAGACTAGAATAATATTGAATGCATTCAAATAAATTACTAACCAAAGTAACACATTGTAGATTAGAAATTATAGGAATTAACGGTAAATGTACAACTGGTGATACAGTGGGGAGAACAAGTATTTGATACACTGCCGATTTTGCAGGTTTTCCTACTTAGTAGGTTTTCCTACTTTCCTACTTTCCTACAAAGCATGTAGAGGTCTAATTGTTATCATAGGTACACTTCAACTGTGAGAGACAGAATCTACATACAGACACCGGTTAGTCAGGCTGATTGAAGTAGTAAGTACATGTAGATATCGTTAAAGTGACTATGCATATATGATGAACAGAGCGTAGCAGTAGCGTAAAAGAGGGGTTGGCGGGTGGTGGGTGTCGGGACACAATGCAGATAGCCCGGTTAGCCAATGTGTGGGAGCACTGGTTGGTCGGCCCAATTGAGGTAGTATGTACATGAATGTGTAGTTAAAGTGACTATGCATATATGATAAACAGAGAGTAGCAGCAGCGTGAAAGAGGGGTTGGGGGGGGCACACATTGCAAATAGTCCGGGTAGCCATTTGATTACCTGTTCAGGAGTCTTATGGCTTGGGGGTAAAAACTGTTGAGAAGCCTTTTTGTTCTAGACTTGGCACTCCGGTACCGCTTGCCATGCAGTAGTGGAGAGAACAGTCTATGACTGGGGTGGCTGGGGTCTTTGACAATTTTTAGGGCCTTCCTCTAACACCGCCTGGTGTAGAGGTCCTGGATGGCATGCAGCTTAGCCCCAGTGATGTACTGGGCCGTACGCACTACCCTCTGTAGTGCCTTGCGGTCAGAGGCCGAGCAATTGCCGTACCAGGCAGTGATGCAACCAGATGCTCTCGATGTTGCAGCTATAGAAACTTTTGAGGATCTCAGGACCCATGCCAAATCATTTTAGTTTCCTGAGGGGGAATAGGCTTTGTCGTGCCCTCTTCACGACTGTCTTGGTGTGCTTAGACCATGTTAGGTTGTTGGTCATGTGGACACCAAGGAACTTGAAGTTCTCAACCTGCTCCACTACAGCCCCTCCGATGAGAATGGGGGCATGCTCGGTCCTCCTTTTCCTGTAGTCCACAATCATCTCCTTAGTCTTGGTTACGTTGCGGGATAGGTTGTTGTTCTGGCACCACCCAGCCAGGTCTCTGACCTCCCACCCTATAGGATGTCTTGTCGTTGTCGGTGATCAGGCCTACCACTGTTGTGTCGTCTGCAAACTTAATGATGGTGTTAGACTCGTGCCTGGCCATGCAGTCGTGGGTGAACAGAGAGTACAAGAGGGGACTGAGCATGCACCCCTGGGGAGCTCCAGTGTTGAGGATCAGCGTGGCATATGTGTTGCTACCTACCCTCAACACCTGGAGGCGGCCCGTCAGGAAGTCCAGGATCCAGTTGCAGAGGGAGGTGTTTAGTCCCAGGATCCTTAGCTTAGTGATGAGCTTTGAGGGTACTATGGTGTTGAATGCTGAGCTGTAGTCAATGAATAGCATTCTCACATAGGTGTTCCTTTTGTCCAGGTGGGAAAGGGCAGTGTGGAGTGCAATAGAGATTGCATCATCTGTGGATCTGTTTGGGTGGTATGCAAATTGGAGTGGGTCTAGGGTTTCTGGGATAATGCTGTTGATGTGAGCCATTACCAACCTTTCAAAGCACTTCATGGCTACAGACGTGAGTGCTACGGGTATTTAGTCATTTAGGCAGGTTGCCTTTGTGTTCTTGGGCACAGGGACTATGGTTTTCTGCTTGAAACATGTTGGTATTACAGACTCAATCAGGGACATGTTGAAAATGTCAGTGAAGACACCTGCCAGTTGGTAACCAAAAAAGTGTTAAACAAATCAAAAGATATTTGAGATTCTTCTAAGTAGCCACCCTTTGCCTTGACAGCTTTGCACACTCTTAGCATTCTCTCAACCAACTTCATGAGGAATGCTTTTCCAACTGTCTTGAAGGAGTTCCCACATATGCTGAGCACTTTTTGGCAGCTTTTCCTTCACTCCACAGTCCAACTCATCCCAAAACATCTCAATTGTGTTGAGGTCAGGTGATTGTGAAGGCCAGGTCATCTGATGCAACACTCCATCACTCTCCTTCCTGGTCAAATAGCCCTTACACAGCCTGGAGGTGTGTTTTGGGTCATTGTCCTGTTGAAAAACAAATGATAGTCCCACTAAGCGCAAACCAGATGGGATGGTGTGTTGCTGCAGAATGCTGTGGTAGTCATGCTGGTTAAGTGTGCCTTGAATTCTAAATAAATCAGACAGTGTCACCAGCAAAGCACCATCACACCACCACCTCCATGCTTCACGGGGTGAACCACACATACAGAGATAATCTGTTCACTTACTCTGCGTCTCACAAAGACATGGTTGTTGCAACCAAACATCTCGAATTTGGACTCATCGGACCAAAGCACAGATTTCCAACGGTCTGATGTCCATTGCTCGTGTTTCTTTGCCCAAGCTAGTTTCTTCTTCTTATTGGTGTCCTTTTTAATAGTGGTTTCTTTACAGCACCTCGACCATGAAGGCCTGATTCACGCAGTCTCCTCTGAACAGTTGATGTTGATGTGTCTGTTACTTGAACTCCGTGAAGCATTTATTTGGGCTGCAATTTCTGAGGCTATTAACTCTAATGAACTTTTACTCTGCCGCAGAGGTAACTGAGTCTTCCTTTCCTGTGGCGGTCCTCATGAGACAGTTTTATTATAGCGCTTGATGGTTTTTGCGACTGCACAATTTTCTAGATTGACTGACCTTCATGTCTTAAAGTAATGATGGACTGTCCTTTCTCTTTGCTTATTTGAGCTGTTCTTGCCATAATATGGACTTGGTCTTTTACCAAATAGGGCCATCTTCTGTATTACCCCCCTTCCTTGTCACAACACAACTGATTGGCTGAAACGCGTTAAGAAGGAAAGAAATTCCACAAATGAACTTTTTAACAAGGCACACCTAGAAAATAGTCCAAATAAAGAGAAACCCTTGAATGAGTAGGTGTGTACAAACTTTTGACTTGGCACTGTGTATAGAAGGCATTTATTTTTGTTTAATTTGTATTTAATTATAAGTAAGTCACAGCCTATAAATGCAATTTATAGACTTATGGTTTAATACAACAAAATGTTTTTTAAATGCTGAGTGCTTTATGTCCCAATTAGCATTTGTGTCGCACTCGCAAGTGCTTCACAATTTATTTCTTTGTAGGCTGTAGCCTTGAAATAATATAGGGATTTTAATAAATGTAGAGAATCTGGATCAGCAGTGTTTCTTTCTGTGAGCTCAGAGACGTTTTTAGCGGAGCGGTTGGAAAAGACTTGGCGTGCCGGCGAGTGACGAGCGGGATTTCAGACCGCTCAACTCCACTCACATACTCTGCTCCCGTCTACTTATTGACATATCCTGTCCTCCTTTCGTCCCAGTTCATGGGCCAGTTCCATGACAAGCTGCACCAGCTCCTGAAGAACCTGCTGCAGCAGTCGGGTGAGACGCGTCACCTGCTGCTCTCCTGGCTGGGTGGCTGCCTGCAAGCCAACGCCGGGCGCACCAAGATCTGGGCCAACCAGATGCCCGAGATCTTCTTCCAGATGTACGCCTCAGACGCCTTCTTCCTCAACCTGGGCGCCGCGCTGCTCAAGCTGTGCCAGCCCTTCTGCCGGCCGCGCTCGCCCAAGCTGCTCACCTTCAACCCCACCTACTGCGCCCTCAAGGAGCTCAGCGAGGAGGAGCGGCGCAACCGCAACGTGCATGCCAGAGGTCTGTGTGTGTGTGCACGTTTGTATGTGCCCTCTTGCATATGCGTGCACGTGGGTATGGATCATTGGATGTCCTTTTTACATAGCCGATTCTCTATGTTATGTTAGTGAATATGAACTTGTCCTCATTTTCTCATTGATCATTAGGTCTGGACAAAGAGACGTGTCTCGTCCCACTTCCCCCAGCAGTCGGTGGAGTACGCCCAGTCGTACAGCCTCCTCACTGAGAACCTCATCCTCACCCAGATGACCCTTCACCTGGGCTTCCACAGGTAACTAACTGGCAACGTTACAGAGCATTTAGATATAATTAAAATGATAGGCTCGATATGATTGTCTTTCAAGTAGAATAGGGAATGATGTCCGGTCTATTCGGTGCATTTCTATCTGCAAATTTGTGAACATATCGCCTCACTGAATACACCCCAGACCTAGCAATGCTGTATCCATATGATGAACATTTAGTATATTAGTTGGTTTTGGGTTTGTGCATGAAGACAGTTCTATTTACCATGTTAGTACACAATGCATTTGGTGCTGTTTGTCTGACCTAGATTAAGCCTTGTTCCTTGACACACAAAAAACCTCTCAGTGGTGGTTCTCCATTGAGCATGGGTTTAAGTACAGGAGAAGGCTTGATCTGGCCCTTGGACTAGACTTGTGATAACATCTCAGTGTTCTCCTTCATAACAGCTGAGCAATATGTACTGTATCTAACGTTGTGAACTGGACCTTGACAAATTTCAATTGTTCCCTGTGACATATGGTTAAGAAAGTTGTATTGTGTCTTCTTGCTTCTCCCTAGACTCCACGAGCAGATGGTGAAGATGAACCAGTCGCTCCACCGGCTGCAGGGTACGTGGCGGGAGGCCCAGCTCACGGGCGGCCCGGCGGCCGAGCAGCTCCGCGAGCAGTTCGAGCGCCTCATGACGGTCTACCTGTCGACCAAGGCAGCAGCCACCCAGCCGGGCATGCTGCAGTGCTGCCTCAACCTGCAGGCGTCCAGCGCCACACTCCTGGTTCAACTGGGCCTCAGCAACCAGGGGCCCGAGCACGCCCAGCTCTCCTTCCCCTTGCCGCCGCTACACAACAGCCTGCTCTGTCACATGCCAGGTAGCATGTCATTTTGACTTTTTTTTGTTTGCGACTTAGTCAGAGTATTTAACTAAGGTAGGAAAGACAACCAAGTATCACAGTCATTGCAGGTGAAGCTTTCCGTCAACCTGGCTTGTTTACTTACTTCCTTAGACCAATCGCCCCATGAGCAGAAAAGGCCATCAACAACTCCAACTTTCCTTTCAGTGTTGCGCCATCAACCTTGACATCACGTTTTCAGTCATTTGACAGATGCTCTTATGCTGACCTGCGGTCAGTGCGTACAATGGAGGCGCTAAATCAGTGGTTTTCAACCAGGTGTGCCGTAAATGGCTTCCTAATCTTGATCATTGTGTTGGAACACTCACTTATAAACATGACCTGTGGGAGTTGGAGCACCAGTGCAGCTCAGATAATACATTGAATGGCACATGGTTTTATCTGTATCGTTGTTTCAAGTCCAGTTCGCTCAGGCTGTTACATTTGTATCTTTTTTGAGGGGCCGGCATCACGAGCAAAGTCATTTTGTATCATTTAACTTCGCCTGTGAGAACCATAACCACAGGCAAGTCTTAGCTGTACCACAGCCTCTGCCATAGAAACAAACGGAACATGGCTTTGTGGCTGTGGTTGCACCTTTACAATGCAGAAAACCGCTCGTCTCTAGCTCAAACCTTTCAAAACTTAAGACCTACAGTATTTTAAGAGTTTTTTTCCCCCTGTGCAGATTGCGGGACCCTCTTAAAGGGGTACACACAAATGAGTCATCATGAGTAAGGTACTATAAAAAACAGTTCAAATAATCCCCATTTAATCTATAAAAGAATGTTTGTCACGGAAAATAGATGATTAAGGATCAGATAAGATGGGGGTCGTTACCACTAAATTAATTAATAGGGCCATTTTAGGTGTGGCACAGAATTGTTTTATCCCATCAAAATGTGCCACGGTTCATTAAAGGTTGGGAACCACTGTGCTAAATAACAGCAAAAAGAATAATAATTTGCCCAATGACAGGGCTATAGAAGAGTTGTGAGAGAATAACACAAGTAGAGAGCAGAGGAGGCTGGCGGGAGTAACTATAGGAGGACGGGCTCATTGTTATTGCTGGAATGGAATGAATGGAAACACCAAACACACGGAAACAACGTGTTTGACTCCATTCCAGCCATTTTAAAAAGAGCCCGTCCTCATGTAGCCCCTCCCACCAGCCGCCTCTGGGAGAGAGTTTATTACGACTACTAAGAGGGGTTGGTTATCAAAAGGATTCTTGTACGTCTGCAGAGTTCTTTGCGGAGAACTTGGGAGATTTCTTTGTCTTCCTCCGCCGCTTCGCCGACGAGGTCCTGGAGTCTTCTGCCGACAGCTTGGAGCAGGTCCTCAACTTCATCACTGTGTTCATGGGAAACGTGGAGAGGTAGGGGGAAGAGAGGGGGAGGCATTGAGTTCACCCGTGCGCACACACAGTACCAGGCCAAATGTTTGTGCATAATATTCATGTATCCTGGTACATACGCTACTTTTCAAAACTTTGGGGTCATTTATACATTTCCTTGTTTTTTTTGTTGAAAGAAAAGCTCATTTTTGGTCCGTTTAAAATAACATCAAATTGATTAGAAATACAGTGTAGACATTGTTAATGTTGTAAATGATTATTGTAGCTGGAAATGGCACATTTTTCATGGAATATCTACATAGGCGTACAGAGGCCCATTATCTGCAACCATCACTCCTGTGTTCCAATGGCACGTTGTGTTAGCTAATCCAAGTTTATCATTTTAAAAGGCTGACTGATCATTAGAAAATCATTTTGCAATTATGTTAGCACAGCTGAAAACTGTTGTTCTGATTAAAGAACCAATAAAACTGTCCATCTGTAGACAGGTTGAGTGTCTGGAGCATCAGCATTTGTGGGTTCGATTACAGGCTCAAAATAGCCAGAAACAAATAACTTTATTCTGGAACTCGTCAGTCTGTTCTTGTTCTGAGAAATGAAGGCTATTCCATGCAAGAAATTGCTAAGAAACTGAAGAACTCGTACAACGCTGTGTACTACTCCTTTCACAGAACAGCGCAAACTGGCTCTAACCAGAATAGAAAGAGTGGGTGGCCCCGGTGCACAACTGAGCAAGAGGACAAGTACATTAGAGTGTCTAGTTTGAGGAACCGATGCCTCAAGTCCTCAACTGGCAGCTTCATTAAATAGTACCCGCAAAACACCAGTCTAAACATCAACAGTGAAGTGGCGACTCCGGGATGCTGGCCTTCTAGGAAGAGTTGCAAAGAAAAAGCCAATTAAAAAATAAAAGGTTAAAGATGGGCAAAAGAACACAGACACTGGACAGAGGAAGATTGTAAAAAAGGGTTATGGACAGACAAATCTAAGTTTGAGGTGTACGAATCACAAAGAAGAACATTTATGAGATGCAGAAGAAATGAAAAGATGCTGGAGGAGTGCTTGATGCCATCTGTCAAGCATGGTGGAGGCTATTTGATGGTCTGGGGTGCTTTGGTTGTGGTAAAGTGGGAGATTTGTACAGGGTAAAAGGGATCTTGAAGGAAAGCTATCACTCCATTTTGCAACGCCATGCCATACCCTGTGGACGGCGCTTAATTGGAGCCAATTTCCACGTACAACAGGACAATGACCCAAAGCACAGCTCCAAACTATGCATGAATTATTTAGGGAAGACGCAGCTGGTATTCTGTCTATAATGGAGTGGCCAGCACAGTAACATCTCAACCCTATTGAGCTGTTGTGGGAGCAGCTTGACTGTATAGTATGTAAGAAGCCAATCCAACTTGTGGGAGGTGCTTCAGGAAGCATGGGCTGAAACCTCTTCAGATTACCTCAACAAATTGACAACTAGAATGCCAAAGGTCTGCAAGACTGTAATTGCTGCAAATGGAGGATTCTTTGACGAAAGCAATGTTTGAAGGACAATATTATTAATTCAATAAAAAATTATTATTTATAACCTTGTCAACATCTTGACTATATTTCCTATTCATTTTGCAAGGACATTTCTAAGTGACCCAAAACATTTGAACGGTAGTAAACAGTCCTCAGGGTATTGTACATCTCAATTGTGGATCGCCATTGGCTGTTATAACAGTCACTCTTCTGGATGTGATATTCCTAAGGGGTAAATGCGTCTACCATTCGGACTCATCGATGTTCCTATTGTGTTACTCTTTACCCATGTACCCAGGATGAAGAACCCTCATTTGCGGGCGAAGCTGGCAGAGGTGCTGGAGGCGGTGATGCCCCACATGGAACCGGCGACGGCTGGCACAGCCCAGCCAATCATGTTCCAGCGTCAAAGGGTCTTCTGCTCCTACCACCATGCACCTCACCTGGCTGAGGCACTCATTGCTGTGTTTGTGGACATTGAGTTCACTGGTGGGTTTAGTGTGTGTGTCTTGCGCACATGTTTTTGTGTGCGTTAGAATTAAAACCTTTGTAATGAAGCTCAAGTGCATGCATGTGACTTGTATGTTATTGACTTTTCTCCTCAGGTGACCCTCACCAGTTTGAACAGAAGTTCAACTACAGGAGACCTATGTATCCCATCCTCAAGTTCATGTGGGGGAAGGAGAGCTACAGAGAGAGCATTAAGGCAAGCTTGTTTCCCTTTTTTTCTCAGTTATTTAGATGGTACCACATTTAGAGTAGTCCTTAGTGAAGACCGCAGAAAACACATGGCTATTGCTTTTCAGTTCTGCACCATAATGCCCCAAAATTCTTATGTGGAATGTTGTTCACTTCAGAGTCTTGCTGTTTATGCTTCCGAGAACCTCGAGGCCATGAATCCTCCACTCTTCCTGCGGTATCTGAATCTCCTGATGAACGACGCCATCTTCCTTCTCGACGAAGCTATACAGGTGAGAAACTGTCAGCGTTTCTTGCTCGTTTTATGAAAAGGGCATTCCTAGCGTTGACTTATATCCATCTCAGCTGATGACACTTTAAATCGGCGGACGGGCTCATTGTAATGCCTGGAATGGAATCAATGAATGGTATTAAGCACACGGTTTCTATGCGTTTTATAACATTCCATTCCGACCATTACTATGAGTCGTCCTCACCTCACCAGCCTCTACTGATCTATCTTTTTATTCATTTTTTGGGGGACCTAAAAGACTGTTAAAAACATCCACAAATCAGCTCCAATTGGTTTTCATTTTGGAAATCTGTTCCAAAATATTCCCACACACAATAGAGAGTTAATGTATATGTGATCGTGTACAAATGTAAGCAAGGTTTGAAATGATTATGTTTAAATAAAATGTGTCTGTTTGGGCTTCTTGCAGTCAATTTGCAGTCTACAAATGATTTATTATTATGACCATCCGCTGAAGAAGAAATTGGCCCTCGGCTGAATCTAGTTGTGTATTCCCTGGTTTATCCGAAGATCCTACGTTTTAAACTCGGTCCGATTTTCTCACTACTTCCCTCTGATCTGGTCCTTTTCTGTGGTAGTACCTGAGCAAGATTAAGCTTCTGCAACTGGAGAAGGACCATGGCGAGTGGGAGGGCCTGGCTCCTGATGCCCTCCGGGAGAAGGAGTCCAGTCTGCAGATGTTGGGACAGCTGGCACGCTTCCATAACATCATGTCCAACGAGACCATCGGCACACTGGCTTTCCTCACATCGGGTTAGTTGGAGAGGGAGGATGAATGGAAAACAATGAGTGGATAATGTCTTGGACATGCGTCTCGACCTAGAGCTACACAAACTATGGGTGTTTGTGTATTTTAAAAAATATTTTTTTTAGACATCATTGTCCAATTCATTGAGCAGAATTAAGAGTTTGCCCTGTTTAAGGTAAATGGCAATACTTTATATTTGATGGCACTGTGTTGTACACTGAGGATACAAAACATTAGGAACACCTTTCTCATATTGAGTTACACCCCCTTTTGCCCTCAGAACAGCCTCAATTTGTCAGGGCATGGACTCTACAAGGTGTCTAATGCGTTCCACAGGGATGCTGGCCCATGTTGACTCCAATTCTTCCCACAGTTGTGTCAAGTTGGTTTGATGTCCTTTGGGTGGTGGACCATTCTTGATACACATGGACAATTGTTGAGCGTGAAAAACCCAGCAGAGTTGCAGTTCTTTTTAATTTATTTATATTTTTTACCCCTTTTTTCTCCCCAATTTCGTGGTTTATAGCTTTCACCTGGATTCACCTGGTCCATCTGTCATGGAAAGAGCAGGTGTTTTGTACACTCTGTATATATGAATATATTGAAACTCCTACTCGCTTCTCCCTCTCCATGATATCCCAGAGATCAAGTGTATTTTTGTGCACCCTTTCATGGCTGAGAGGATCATCTCCATGCTCAACCACTTCCTGCAGCACCTGGTTGGCCCCAAGATGGGCGCCCTGAAGGTAAAAGACTTCAGCGAGTTTGACTTCAAGCCTCAACAACTGGTCTCCGATATCTGCACCATCTACCTTAACCTGGGGTATGTTTAAAAAAGGCAGTATTTCAAGGCTAATACAAGGCCCAGAAGTTGTTTTGGGTTGAAATTCTCTTGCTTTTTCCATCTGTACTTCTTTAGCCGATCAAATATTTTGAGCGTTTGCCTGGAGTGCCAGGTGGGTGGTGTTTGCATGTTTTGGGTGGTTCAATTGTGCCAGGCAAGCATAGCTAAATTAGTTCAACCTTTTTTTTTAAAGTACAATTTGAATCCATGTGT
Source organism: Oncorhynchus nerka (assembly GCF_034236695.1). Lineage (NCBI taxonomy): Eukaryota > Metazoa > Chordata > Actinopteri > Salmoniformes > Salmonidae > Oncorhynchus > Oncorhynchus nerka. Next base: position 51,852,459 of record NC_088406.1, read on the forward strand.
GGCATATAAGGTGGCTATTTGGTTTCTAGTGACTCTAACAATGTCTGTTTTCTCTTCGGCAGTGATGAAGAGAATTTCTGTGCCACTGTCCCAAAAGACGGGCGCTCCTACTCTCCCACGCTCTTCTCTCAGACTGTCCGAGTCCTGAAGAAGATCAACAAGCCCGGAGAAGTTATTGTTGGTTTCGGTCTCCTTGCTGACAAAATAAAGGTTAGATCTGTATAAAATCACCTTACACTGTACCACTATGCCCTCTCCATACCATAACCCTAAATGAATAACTTCTGCCTGTCTCCTGTCTTAGTCTCATGCAGACCGACAGCTGCAGGATGAGGAAACGTACGCGGACGCCCCAGACGACTTCCTGGACCCCATTATGTCCACACTGATGCTCGACCCTGTGCTGCTCCCCTCCTCCAATGTCACGGTTGATCGCTCGACCATAGCACGGCATTTACTCAGGTGAGTGATCCCTTAGGAGTAGCATGTCTACGTGCTGCTGGTTTATTCCAGGGACTGCATGCATCAAGCATCTCAGAATAGGAGTGCTGATCTATGATCAGGTCCCCCCCTGTCCGTGTAGTCTTATTCATTGTTATCTAAAAGGCAAAACTGGTCCTAAATCAGCAGTCTTACTTTGAGCGGCTTGAAACATACGGCCCGAGATCACGTTTTTTTTTGTACGATATTGAGTATCAATTTTCATTTCCCTACAGTGATCAGACAGACCCGTTCAACCGCAGTCCACTCACAATGGATCAGATCCGGCCCAACGAGGAGCTGAAGCAACAGATTTTACAGTGGCTGGCCCAGCATAAGCAGGAGCGGCTGCAGATGGGCCCTAGTGGCTAGCCCTGGGATCTTCTCAAACAAACTATGATTGTACCATACCTTCCCTCACCTCCTTCCCGGCAGTAGTATGCTCCACTATGACTCATCCATGTGTGCTTGCCTTCAAGCTTCGGACTTCAAACCACGTGAGACTTTGGTTTCTCCCTTTCATGCAGCGCACATCACTCAAATACCCTCACTGGTCAATGGAAGATCCCATGTCTCAAAAACTGTCAAGAGAGCAGGTAGTGGTGCAATTGAAAACCGAGTTACACTGCTACATTCATGTGCCCTATGGTGGTTTTAGAATGTTGCCCCCTGCTTCAGAGAATATGCTGTTTACCATTAGTGGTTGCAGTCTGGTCAGAACCACTGGTCTAACTGGACAATAGTCGTTTAGGAATTCCTAAATTAATATCAGCTCTGCCAAATGTTTTATATTTTAAAAGTAGGCAAAGTATACTGAACATGGACTTCAGAACAAGAAAATGTCATGTGTCTTATTAATTTCCCCGTGTCTCTATAGTAACCCTAAGGTCAATATGCACTACGAACCTAAACAACATTATCTAACGTTATTTAGCATTTACAATTGAAATAATGTCTTATGCAAGCATATAATACCCATGTAATAAAATGTGGGCTAACCAATCTTAATTTAAAGAATCGGTGCCTAAAACCACCAGCTTTGCTTTAATTTCATCGACCAGACATTTTTCAAGTTATTATATTGTCTTTGTTGCATTTATGGTATCAAATGCGCTGTCAACGGATATGTCTTAAATCCGAAACAAGAGATGGTATAGACAATGTAGGAGTTTGCTATTGTCACTTGCTATTGGTTATTTACAAAGCAGTTTGTAACTTGTGCGAGTTGCTCTTGTTTGGAATTTGAGACTTAATGCAAAGTAAAGTGTGATTTGCCGAAGAAATTAGTAGAACACGTGTGAGAGAATGCCCAATTGATAGCATGCATTTGTATGTGGTGTATCTACTAACTTGATGATTACCAGAGTGAAATTACAATGCAATATTTTAACTGTCAATGTATTTTGAATGTACAGTATGACTAATAAATAAAGCTTTGATGTGTTACAGTATCAATCTTTTGCATTACTTCTTCCAGTAGCCTAATAACAGGCAATAACTTTATTTCCAATACTCATTCATTAAGTACTAAAGTTAACATAACATAATGCTAATTGTGTGGTGTATTAGGAACTGAACAAAGTTTTTACCAACCAACACTATCCAATTACGCTGAACAGAAATATAAACACAACATGCAAAGTGTTCGTCCCATGTTTAATGAGCACAAATTTGTGTACATCCCTGTTAGTGAGCATTTCTCCTTTTGAATGTTCAATTCTCTGCCTACAACGTAGTTTTAGAGAATTTGGCAGTATGTCCAACCGGCCTCGCAGACCATGTGTAACCGCGACAGCCCAGGACCTCCACATCCGGCTTCTTCACCTGGGGAATGGTCTGAGACCAGATACCCGGACAGCTGATGAAACTGTGGGTTTGCACAATCGAAGAAACCATCTCAGGGATGCTCATCTGCGTGCTTGTCGTCCTCACCAGGGTCTTGACCTGACTGCAGTTTGGCATCGTAACTGACTTCAGTAGGCTCACCTTTGATGGCCACTGGCACGCTGGAGAAGCGTGCTCTTCGCGGATGAATCCCAGTTTCAACTGTGCTGAGCATACGAGTGGGTTTGCTGATGTCAACGTTGTGAACAGAGTGCCTCATGGTGGCGGGGAGGTAATGGTATGGGATGGCGTAAACTATGGACAATTAACACAATTGCATTTTATCAATGACAATTTGAATGCACAGAGACACCGTGAGGAGATTCTGAGGCTCATCGGTGTGCCATTCATTCGCCGCCATCACGTTTAGTGCACTGCCCCATTTCACAAGGATCTGTACACAATTCCTGGAAGCTGAAAATGCCCCAGTTCTTCCATGGCCTGCATATACTCACCAGACATGTCACCCATTGAGCATCAAATCAAATTTATTTATAAAGCCCTTCGTACATCAGCTGATATCTCAAAGTGCTGTACAGAAACCCAGCCTAAAACCCCAAACAGCAAGCAATGCAGGTGTAGAAGCACGGTGGCTAGGAAAAACTCCCTAGAAAGGCCAAAACCTAGGAAGAAACCTAGAGCGGAACCAGGCTATGTGGGGTGGCCAGTCCTCCTCAGAGCCCGGACTTGAACCCAATCGAACAGCTCTGGAGAGACCTGAAAATATATGTGCAGCAACGCTCCCAATCTAAACTGACAGAGCTTCAGAGGATCTGCAGAGAAGAATGGGAGAAACTCCCCAAATAAAGGTGTGCCAAGCTTGTAGCGTCATACCGAAGAAGACTCGATGCTGTAATCACTGCCAAAGGTGCTTCAACAAAGTACTGAGTAAAGAGTCTGAATATTTATGTAGATGTGATTCTTTTTTATAAATCAGCACACACTGAAGCCACTCCTGCACAACAAAACATATTCCCCCTCAGGAGACTGAAAAGATTTGCCATGGGTCCTCAGATTCTCAAAATGTTTTACAGCTGCACCATCGAGAGCATCCTGACTGGTTGCATCACTGCCTGGTATGGCAAATACTCAGCCTCCAGAGGATAGTGCATACAGCCCAGTACATTACTGGGGCCAAGCTTCCTGCCACCCAGGACCTCTATACCAGGTTGTGTCAGAGGAAGGTCCTAAAAATTGTCAAAGACTCCAGCCACCCTAGTCATAGACTGTCCTCTCTGCTACCGCACGGCAAGCGGTACCAGAGTGCCAAGTCTAGGTCCAAGAGGCTCCTAAATAGCTTCTACCCCCAAGCCATAAGACTCCTGAACAGCTAATCAAATGGCTACCCAGACTATTCGTATTAGCCCCTCCTCCCCCTCCCCTCTGGAACACTGCTGCTAGTCTCTGTTATTATCTATGCAGTCACTTTAATATACCAACAATATTACCTCAATTACCAAGACACTGGTGCCCCCGCACATTGACTCTGTACCAGTTCCCCCTGTATATAGCCCCGCTATTGTTATTTACTGCTGCTCCTTTAATCATTTGTTATTCTCATCTCTTAGCTAAAAAAAATATTTTCTTAAAAAGGTTAAGGGCTTGTAAGTAAGCATTTCACTGTAAGGTCTACACCTGTTTTATTCAGCGCATGTGACAAATAAAATTGGATTTGAATTGATTTGACTTCGCTCCGTTCATCTTTCCTTCGATCCTGACTAGTCTCCCAGTGCCTGCCACTGAAAAACATCCACACAGCATGATGTACATTCACCTAGTCACATTGACTCGGTTCGGGTACCCTGTGTATATTGCCAAGTTATTGTTACTCATTGTGTATTTATTCCTTGTGCTATTATTTGTCTATTATTCTATGATTTCTCTTTTAATTTTTCCCTCTGCATTGTTGGGAAGGGCCCATAGTAAGCATTTCACTGTTAGTGAACCTGTTGTTTTCAAAAAATCTGGAAGGGTATGGCTTCTAATTGATTTAAGTAGCTGAGATGAAAGTGCAATTTGTTTCTGACAAATAGTTAAAATATTTTTAATTTGATTTATTTTCAACTGCAGTGTTTGTGTTTCTGACATCTGAAATCATATATTACATAATATTGTGTTATACAGGTGATCAAGTTATAGTGTAAATATAGTTGAAGTAACTGTTATACAAATAAATGATATATTAACTATCATTAAAGACTGTAAATTAGTGTAAATTAAGTATTTCAGAATGTCGTGTGTTTCAGGTACAATTGCAGGTGCGTTGCAATTTTTTCACTTCCAATTGTAATTAAAAGTTTAATAACAGACCAAAAACAGTGTTTGTGACTGTTTTGTAGGATTTATGAAAGTAAGCAATTTATGCTTTGCGTTTTCATGATTTTGGCACCAATCCCGATCGATGTCTGACCCATATATGACCACGTTCCTTCTGCTCATATCAGGTTGTTTATGGCGCAATTAAATAAATAAAAATTTAAGCCTAGCTACTTCCTGATAGAAATTCAACCACTTGTATGTGTAGTCGCAGTTATATTTTTTATGTGGTCAAATACCTAGCTAGTTGTTTCAATCATTGTTTCGTTAAGAAAACGTATCTATTTTTTTTGTTGCCAGTCTACACTTTCGAACTAACGTTAAAATGTGGCTAGCTAGCGAATTGGTCTACCACGTCATGTTGTAAGACACGGTCTAGCTAGCTAACGTTAGATACTTCAATTTCCAGTCTGCCATTTGGGATTCGTCGACTAAATGTAATATATGTATCTATTGGCATAGTTGTGAAGATCAGCGTTAGCTAGCTATTAGCTGTTCGTTAGCTAGCTACGACTTCACTGCTCTGTTTGACTGCGAGTTCGTGGCTTTCTAGTTGGCTGGCAGCTACACATCTTTCGTGCGTTGGATGGATCATATAATTAGGAATTTAATCGGTTCTCTGAGATGGATCAAGCATCAGTAGCTAAGGACTGTTAGGTGTTTTTCCGGACACGGCCCTGGAACCTGTTTAGCTATGCTATGGCTATACGCTTTTTGACTAGGAACATTGATTAAATGCATATTCGGGGCCACTTTATCTCCACCCCGCAACATGGATACGGATGTTTTTCACCGTGGTGAAGGGTGCGGGGGTTATGTGAAAAGCTGGTTTAGGGCTACGCCCACAGAGCTCTCTGATCTTAGGGCAGACAGGCAGAGTGTAAAATGGCGCACAGCTGTCGGTGGCGGTTCCCCGCTCGGCCCGGAGGGAGCAGCAACTTAGGCACCGGGAGGAGAGCGGGCCGAATCCGGGTCACTGCCTCCCTTCGAAGTAGCACAGGGACCCACCCGAACACGGCTGGGCTCGGACCCGGCTTTGATGCTGCGTTACAGGTCTCTTCTGCTATCGGTTGCAACCTGCAGAAATTTCGGGATGTTTTGGGAGAGTCGAGTGGTTCAAGCAGCGGGGAGGTAAGTGAAAGACCAACTTGATTGTGGTTGGTTGTTAGCTAGCTTGCTAACGTGAAATCGCTGCAATGAGAAGTGTAACATGAAGTGTCGAACACGCGCTAGCAATGGTATAGTACCAAGGAGTTATGTTGCTGCCTCCGCATTCGGTGTTCGGAGTGTGACTCAACTTGTCATCGCAGAGTAGTTAACTTTTTGTTTGGCCTTGATCCCCACACTGGGTATCAAAGCCCATCAAACATGCTTCAATCCATGTGCTGTTACTAACGTTACGTTATCCCTTTCACAGTGATTCACCACACAAGTCACAACAAGGAAGTCCGTTTAGGATCAGTAGCTATCTGAGTAGCACCAACGGTGCTGATGTTGTGAATAGTTAAAAGTAGCCTGGTGACTTTCTAGACAAAATTTGGCCAAAGTGAATTCATTATTGTCTGTCTAGTTATCTAACATTGCCACAGAGGCGAAAATAGAGGGATGTGATATAAAGCTACAGTATCTGGTTAGCGGCCATTGTTGGCTTAGTTGTGGAGTGGTGACTTGTGGGGATAGAGCCTCATCATATCTCACCATCGACTCCTCTTCAGAGTTCAGGATTAGGTCCTACGAGCCAGTGTGATACAGTAACATGCTAACTTTAGCGAACGTTGGCTCAGTCTTTGGTACATTTCTGTGATGCTAGTGTTACATTGATTAACACTGTAGCATGGGACCTCCCGGTTAGCTAGCGAGGTTCCTGTTTGAAAACAAAACATGTCAATTTAGGGAGGACAAGTTAACCTGAACTTCATGTTTTTGATTCTTGTTAAGGCATCTAGCTACCTAACGTTAATTATACTCAACTCATTTGAATTGCAATAACCTAGGAACGTTAGACACTTTATTTTGCAAACATTGACTAGCTTAGCATTAAACACCTATAGTATATCGAAGAGTTCAAGAAGCTGTCGTTATCCATAGCTTGCTGCGAGGTGTCAGTTCAATGCTAACCATCGAACGAGGCTATTTACCTTGCCTAAATGATCAGCTAGCTACTATTAGTCTTTCTGCCTTGATCCACGCTTCTAAAGTTGCTAGGTAGACGCTACAATAGTTAGAAACAACATTGTCGATTTAGATATTTGGGTATGGCTAATGGTCGGGGTAGCTCGCTAAGTGATGGATTTGAGCTTTTGTAGTAAGACTCGCACATTTGGCTAAGTGTTTAGCTCATGAACCTAACGTTACCATGCTACGCACTACGCCACGGTAGCTAGCTATTGCTGATCCATAGGAAAATGGGAGGTGGACATGTTTTTCCCCGTCTTCACACAGTGCGTAGTATCAAAATAATGTCGGCATTGTGGACATCTGATGAAGTGCTAGCGAACTACATTTTTTTTGGTGGGCTGAGAATGGTTCGCCAGTGTCATGTGTGTTTGATGTGTGCTCCTCCGAATTCCATCTTTCTAAGTACTGACGGTAGCCTAGCGAGCTACAATAACGAGCCTTTTTTTTGTTGTCGGACCTTGTGATGTGGGGGTGTGTTCGGGTTTAGCGAACTACCATCTTTATTTTTTTCATGATGAGCACGCGTTCAATGCAGTGGGAGTAGACCCTAGTGTTGTAGTAGAATCGGACATGGAGGGTAACTCAACACTTTTATCAACGTTGTAAGACGTACTGTTATATTAGAGTACTTATTGGGGTAATTCAGGTTTGATGTTAAGAAAATATATTTTGAGGTTTCTCCGGTCCCTCACTCCCCCATGTGTGATTTTTTTCAATAAGCCCCTTATCATAAGAACTATTGCGGTATCTGGAAACACTGATTCTGTCCTGTGTGTTTACACGTATCCTACCATCACTAGTAGATTACCCGAAAGGTTAATATAATATACTTTGATGTTGGCCAGTGCTATAGAAATGAGTCCCTCTGTCTGGGCTAACACTTTTTTTTTTAAATAGGAAGGCAGATCAACATGTCCCCCTCTATCCCAAGACACACAAAGAGCGGGGAAAACACGCTGGGATGCGGTGGGGACATACGGCCAAAATCCCAGTGTAACTTGCCACTCATGGATGTTGCAGACACAGCATTGTGATTTCATTCAGTGGCTGTTGCGCCTGGGCAGGATTGTTCTGGCTCATCGCAGCCTGCTGAGCTCATGGAGCAGCCGGACACTGAGCCCCGCCTTCCAAGCAGACCCAAATCCACTTCAGCCACACAGGGGCCGTCTGAGCTCAACTTTTCTTCTGACAGCTGCCACTTTGGAATAGATTAGCCAAGCCTTTTGGGATCCCTCAAAAGAGGGCTTGTAGACCATTGTTGTTCAAATTGCAGCATTTGTAGGCTATTGAATTGGGTATTTAAATGTTTATTGATCCAGCCAAATGATGGTTGTCTATTTAAGCACCCATCTGCCAAAGGTGTCTTTTTTGGGGACATTTGTTTGGCCTTTAACAAAAATCAGACTCACTTTTGTTTTGTCTTTAGAATCAAACCCCTCTCGCTTGACTCCGATTTAAGACCGATGTCAATCCCACACACAAGTGCAGCTGAATAGATGTTAGCAAACTGAATGCTTTGCCTCACTGGTTTTTGCTAAATGTTGTTTAGGCGGAAGGGGTCCAGCAGGTGTTTGCCCTATTTATATGGCGGAGCTCCCGTCCCCGAGACAGTGTGTGGATCCAAGCAGGAAGCTTTGTCTGCTTTTATTCCAGCTTTCATGAAGTGCAGACGGCTGAAAGAGCACAGGCACTGATATCAAAGGGTGAAGAGCGAAGCCTCCTCCCCTAGGGACTACGCTGGGAGGAGAATTAGTCACAGACCCTCCCATCCACTGCTTTATTCTGCTCTAGCAGGCGGCCAAAGGGTTTTCACCTCTGCTTTCAGGGCTGTGAGAAAGCCATCAATTGTGTGTGGGGTTGGTCCCCCATACTTTATGCCCCTTATTACACCTCGCAGGAGGCGTCTTCAGCTTTGTTTTGATTAGGGTGCTGGTCGGAGCTGCCTCTCTCTGCCACTGTGGGTGTGAGGTGTTGGGAACATGAGCCATCAATTCTAGCAGTATCTGTTTTTTTTACCCAGTATTTTGGCACCCGAGAGAGACGAATATCAATCTTTAGGGGGACACTCAGAATTCCCTTTTTTTTTTTCTTGAATTCTTCCGAGACTCCCGATTGGCGCAGCGGTCTAAGGCACTGCATCTCGGTGCTAGAGGCATCACTACAGACACCCTGGTTCGAATCCAGGCTGTATCACAACCCGCAATTGGACCAGCATAGTCTGGGTTTGGCTCGTGTAGGAAGTCATTGTAAATAAGAATTTGTTCTTAACTGACTTGCCTAAATAAAAAAAATCTGACCAGAATTCCCCAGTGTCCTTTTATTAGGAATGTGCCACAGGAAGGGCATATACATACAGTATGTATATGAGGGGAGAAGTATCCATAGTAAATCGGAGTGAAACCTCTAGCTCTTCATTCGGCTGCTCAGAGGTATCAGTGTGGATTTTGAGGGAAGGCTGCTCCAAATTACTATCATGAGAATACGATCAGGAGGCACATTTGTCTGTACCCAGCTCCAGACCTTTTCTGTTTTTTTTGTTTTGTTTTTATTCTTGTAGCCCACATTTGAATAATACAGTTGCGTAGTACAAAATATCATGCTGTTTTATCCTGCCCTCCATTCATTGCATCAATCGCAATTGGTAAATAAACACAGATTGAGTTCTCCCTGTGCTCGTAATCTTATTCCCTGACCACGTTCAGAATTTTCAAACTGCAAAGCAAGTCTCTTGGCATACTTTCCCCCTGACACCTCTCGATATTCACTCAGGGTTTAGCGCAGTGATGTACAAGGACTCTCTGAAACATCAAAAGGCAGATGTCTCGACAGATAATTATACAGTATGAAATTATTTAGAATTCTGGGGGAAGCGTCAAAGTTTAAACTTTTAACAATGCTAGTAATTAAAGGGGGACTTAAGGTTCTCTAGGCATTTAGATAGCTCCAAACTTCCAAGTTGAATTCTACAGCTTTCAAATATGCCAGGGCTGAGAGTTAATGATCAGTTGCACTACATGATGTGGATATATGGGGTTACAGGGATGGCAGGCAGCCATGTGTGTGTGTGGCGCATCAGCAGTCCTGAAGAGCAGAGCGGAGCAGCCCTCAGTGACTCTCATTCACTCTGCGTTTTAAAGGGAGTTACTGCTGGGACTTCTCTGCCTGGTGTTTTAAAATGACAGTAGATGTTGAAAGTAGGTGAATACATTTTATAAAGCGTTAGCTGAATAGAGCTAACTAGTGTTTTCTTCTGATTCAAGAACAGTCACATTGGGCTTCTCACCTCGCCCACATACACCCACTTGCTAGTGATGCAAAACCGAATACCTTAAACCACTTTTACATCCGCTCTGATATTTATGTGCTTGCAAGGGACAGGCCCAACTAGCAGACCGGAGCATGAACATCTCCGCATTGAATTGGACTTGTTGCTCTGTTTTAGCTAATCTATGAGGAAAGACGAGGCAATTCATGATGTGGAAATGTAGGTTCAAATTAGCATGTTGTGGATGGGAAACAAACACAAGCAGGAGTAAGAAAATGTGGAGTCTGAGTAGACGACAAAAGCTTTTGTCACCCTCTTCTAACAAGAGCCTTCCGACTAGGCTATGCATGCTGCCTTTCATCCCCTTTCTCCCTGACTGTACATTCTACATTTTGTAGACACTCTTATGTAGAGTGTCTACTAAATCAATTATGGCCTTGCTCAAGAGCACAAACAGTTTTTTTTGTTCCCCCCCCCTCTCCCTCCCTTTTTTTCCCTTCACCTAGTCAGCTCGGGCATTCGAACCAGCGACCTTTCGGTTACTGGCACAATGTTCTTAACCGCAAGGCTACCTGCCTTCCCCTGTCCTAGCCGTCCGTAGCAGGTGGCTCCTTGTCCTGCAAGCAAGCCCATAAGCCTTTTTGGTTTCGCAGCATGCTGCTCTCCCCGGGTTGCCTGTGGGCGCGGAGTGAGTGTGTGCCTCTGTAGCGCATGGCTGGCTGCACGGGGAGTGGGAGGCTTTTAGTGTGTGGGAGGCTTGTTTAGATTGGGATTTAGCTTGCTTCTGTGCGAGCGTGTTCAACCCCAACCCCTTTTCATCCTCGCAGTCCCCCTGGAGACATGCACAGGCTCAGTTGCTGTACCAGGTGGTCAAGATGCTGCCCCCCACCTCCCCCTTTTACACACAAACTTACACACACACACACACATCCTCCTTTTCTGCCCATCCCCCTTTCCTCTTCCTCCCCTCGTGTTTTGGCTCTGTTTACATCTTGCGGTGTGGTTCACGCGAAGGGAGGACGAGTGTTTGTGTGAGTGCCAGAGAGGCAGAGCTGTGATGTCATCGAGCTACTCGCGTTTGTCACTTTCCGCCCCCCTTAGTTCCCTGCAACCAACCAACAGCTTTAGCAGCCTGCCTGAGAAGATGCTGAGAAACACTGCCTGTATGAACTGCAGCACAGAGTCAATCAGTGTCCTAGTTGAAGTGGGAGATGGATCGATCTAAAAATGCAGGTATCGGTGGGCAACATGATTTAAAAATGAATGATTTTAAAAGGGCAAAGCTGGTCATTTGAGGCTGCTATTATATTGCAAATGATCAACACTTGTCGTCACAAACAAAAATCTAGGCTATATGCCAAATTAAATTGCAGTGGACCGAATGTGTCCTAATCACTATATTAATAGTAAATGTGATGCTAACAAGTTGGCTGTGCTATTCAGGTTGGAGTTAAAACTGTAGTGTGGACTCCTAGACAGCAGCTGCTCTACAAACTGGGCCGAAGGGACTTAAACTGAAGCCCCACATGCTGCTCTAAATAAAGATTATGAAATTACACACCCCCACTCCTCCGACACGGAGTCACACAAAAGACTTCCACGGGAACTTTGAGATATTAATCTCAACAGCCCTAGGGTTGGGTGGCTGTGGATGATCTGTGGGGGTAAGGCCTAGCAACGATGGGCATCTAAGGACTTTTGTGTTTTCTGACATGCATATATGAGTTGTCTTTGGCCTCTTAACTTGCCCAGTTGTCCAAGTCTCTAATGGTCAGTACTGCTGACTGTCATAAACAACCATACTTGTGATAGTTAAGCTGACAATATAATATACGTTTGCTGTTAAATTTACAGGCATTTTGCAGTTCATGAGCAGAGTCCCACCTTGGTGTTGGAGGACATTGAGTCCGTCTGCCTCCTGTTTTTATCTGCTTTCTCTATAATTACTGTTACACACTCATCCTGTGGCCCAGACATAATTACAAATGGAGGGTCCTGGAGACTTGAGTAATATTCCATTTCTGTCCAATTCCAAGTGAGCGGAGCGGATCTTTAATTGAATCAATCCAAGGACACACTTCCTGGTGCTGTGATTGTGACTCGTTTATATCCTGATATAAAGTATCCCACACCCCACCGTAGAGACTGCACTGATTAGGTTCACCATCATCATGTACAGTTGTAGACGAGGGTTGTGTCCCATATGACACCCTATTCCCTGTCTAGTGTGCTACTTTTGACACAAGTAGTGTTTTAAACAGGCATTTGAGACACAGCCTAGTCAACTGAGAGATCACTATTAGTCATGTGTAACATGCTGTTTGGGTTGCTTTGGAATTTTTGAATTCCGGTAACTCCTACAGATGGCCTCGTTCACTGTGCCTTACCTCAAAATTTAGAAGAGGGAAACATTTAAGAGGAAAGTAAAATAAGTACCCCAATAAGTGAATGTGTGTGTTATGTCAGGAGATGAGTCATCCAATCAGGCCCTCTCAAAGATGACCTGACTGAGTGGGTGACATCACAGCAGATGTTAGGCAGCCTAGCAACCACTGCTGCTATGGATACCTGTGTGCTTTGATGGTACTTCCTGGAAGTGAAGAGAAACAAATGTAATTCTCAACGGTGCAATAGATATCAAGTCGCTCTGGATAAGAGCGTCTGCTAAATGACTTAAATGTAAATGTAATATCATTAAATACATCTGTGTAGCCTTATGACTGCCTGTGGCCATCAAATGCTATATGAAATGTTTCCCCAAAGATTGTAGAACTAAACCAAGGTAGGCCACAGCTTGTCGTTTCAAATTGGAACAAATGAGCCCTAGTGGGCTAGCATACATTAGCATATTTCTGTTGGGGAACGTCTGCTCTGAAGTGCGCGTGTGCAATAACTCAATTCCCTTTGCATTCCTTTTAAACAATGCAACTTTGTCAAAGGCTAGTATCTACAAAACCTAGTCCACTCTGTTGGTAACCGATTCTAGTTTTGGCAACAGAACTGTATTGAGATCAAATGTTTCATCGATAAGTACATTTGCAGAATATCGGCCCAAATCCATCTTCTCCCACTGCCGGCCACTGGGCTTCCTCTCACTACCATATTTACTACCATACCATAAACGCCATCCGGATGCTTCACATTTTATACATCTGATGAAATATCTATCTGTAGCTTCGCTATCTAGCTATGCTAATAGGCTTATTCAGCAATTTTCCTTTTGTGGTATAGGCTATGAAAAAGCCCTTAGTTCACAGGGGCCCTGTTAACGCAGAATTCTGTGTTTTTCACACAGCAAAAAAGAGTGCCTAAGAAATATCTTGCTGCTTTTGTTAACGCATCTTAACTTCTTGCGTCGAGCCATCCCAGATCCGGTATCGTGACTACAGCCTCAAGCTCATTACCATAACGCAACGTTAACTATTCATGAAAAATCGCAAATGAAATGAAATGAATCTATTTGCTCTCAAGCTTAGCCTTTTGTTAACAACACTGTCATTTCAGATTTTCAAAATATGCTTCTCAACCATTGCAAAACAAGCATTTGTGTAACAGTATTGATGGCTAGCGTAGCATTTAGCATAGCATTCAGCAGGCAACATTTTCACAAAAAACAAAAGGATTCAAATAAATATCATTTACCTTTGAAGAACTTCAGATGTTTTCAATGAGGAGACTCTCAGTTAGATAGCAAATGTTCAATTTTTACAAAAAATATTATTTGTGTTGACAAATCGGTCTGTTTTCTTCATCATTCTTCATCACGTTTGGGTAAGAAAAAAAAAACGAAAATTAAGTCATTAAAACGCGAACTTTTTTCCAAATTAACTCCATAATATCGACAGAAACATGGCAAACCGATGTTTAGAATCAATCCTCAAGGTGTTTTTCACATATCTATCGACAATAAAATCCTTCGTGGCAGTTGACTTTCTCTTCTGAATAAATGGAACGCGCATGGACCTACAGATTACGCAATAATTTTGACACAGGACACCGGGCGGGACACCAGGTAAATATAGTCTCTTATGGTCAATCTTCCAATGATATGCCTACAAACACGTCACAATGCTGCAGACACCTTGGAGAAACGACACACAGGGCAGGCTCATTCCTGGCGCATTGACAGCCATATAAGGAGACATTGGAACACAGCGCCTTCAGAATCTGGGGCATTTCCTGTATGAAACTTCATCTTGGTTTCGCCTGTAGCATTAGTTCTGGGGCACTCACAGATAATATCTTTGCAGTTTTGGAAACGTCAGCGTTTTGTCTTTCCAAGGCTGTCAATTCCATGCATAGTCGAGCATCTTTTCGTGACAAAATATTGCGCTTAAAACGGGCACGTCTTTTTATCCAATAATGACATAGCGCCCCCATAGGTTGAAGAGGTTAAATGCTTCTTATTAGGGATGAAAGATATCGTAATTGGCCGATATTAGCTAAAAATGCCACATCAGTATCGGCCCTATGTCTAGTTTAAACGCCGACGATAACCTCTTTTGGCGCTTGAACTGCTAGCGGGACACCTACGACAACATCCAGTAAAATTGCAGAGCGGGAAATTCAAAATACAAAAATCATAATATTAAACATTCATGAAAATACAAGTGTCATACATAATTTAAAAACTTAACTTCTTGTTAATCCAACTGTGTCAGATTTCAAAAAGGCTATACGGCGAAAGCATACCATGCAATTATCTGAGGACAGCGCCCCCACACATACTTTTTCAACCAGCACAGGCGTCACAAAATCACAAATGGTGCTTAAATAAATCACTTACCTTTTTGAAGATCTTCCTCTGTTTGCAATCCCAATGGTCCCAGCTACACAATGAATGGGTGTTTTATAGTAAGCTTATAGTAGAATAGTATGTTCAACAGGGAAGATAAATAACGAAGAGCGAGCACCTCATTCACGCACCAACAAGGCTACTTTTCTAATGAGACACCTTGTAGTTCTTCCAACTAAAAAAAACCGGGCCTGAAACCCTTTCTAAAGACTGTTGACATCTAGTGGAAGCCATAGAAACTGCAATCTGGGTCCTATCTATTTGTATTTCCCATAGGCTACCACTGAAATGGCCTGTGACCTCAAAGATAAAAGAACTGGATGGATTTCTCTGGTTTTCTCTTGCCATATCAGTTCGGTTATACTCACAGACATTATTTTAAGTTTTAGAAACTTAAGTTTTCTATCCAATGCTACCAAGTCACGTCAGTCATCTGAAATTCCGAACAAAAACCAGTCTCCAACATGTTTTAAAAACCGATGTGAAAGCTACCGTGCATACCTATATAACGTAATAACTGCACGTGAAATGTTGCGCTACACGTGCAACACAGGACTCCTAACCTAGCCCACAATGTCTGCTGTGTAGATCGAGCAGTCATTTGAAAGAGTAAGACATTTTTCAGCGAGACAACTCAGCCGAAATTCATTAAAGCCAAGATAATGGAATTCATTACCCTTGACAATCAACCGTTCTCTGTCGTGGGTGATGTTGACTTTCACCGACTGGTCGAGCACCCGGTACACACTACCAAGTGAGCAATTTTTTTCAGATGTTGCCTTACTGGAGTTACACAGTAATAGCATCACTGCTATTAGCTTCACGACATGCATACTATGGAACGACGTTTGGGTCTTTGCGTGTCAAAGATGGTAGCACTGTCAAAGCTGTACAAACATTTTAGACGGTGAGACTTTTTTTCCTGAGCTATCTTTACCTAAGACAGGAAAATGCTCGACTGACTTGTGGTTTTGGCTTTACTGTGTTTCGCAGCTTTGAGTTGGACATTTTGAGAATGTCTAGCGTTCTGACAACCTTCTCCAGTTTAGGCACCTTATCTGGAAAGCATAGGGTAACGGAATGACTGGAACCTGACTGGAGTGAGTCAGCAGCCTGGTGAAAGTGAGATGGGACTACCGTAATTTTTAAGGGGACTAAACTATCTTCGTTGTGAGTGGTTTCAGTACAGGGATGACTGAAGGGCACAGCTAGGCCTGAATATTGTGTCTTTGGATGCTTTGAATTCTGAATCAGTTTATTCATTCATCACTTTGACCTTAAAAAAACAAACACTTTAATCATGCTGTTATTTTATTGAAGTATTTTGGCAAACGTGTTAACGTTTTGGTCAGATTTCATGTTTCTTGTCTTTTCCCGGCATAGGAAGGAGCGTTTGGAGGCTTTGGGACAGTCAGTGAACACCGAAGAATGCAGAGTCAGTCGAGGACGTTGGCAGGTGAGGTGTTTTTATTTATGTACACTACATGACCAAAAGTATGTGGACGCCTGCTCGTCCAACATCTCATTCCAAAATCATGGGCATTAATATGGAGTTGGTCCCCCTTTGCTGCGCCACTCCTCTGGGAAGGCTTTCTGCTAGATGCTGGAACTTTGCTGCAAGGACTTGCTTCCATTCAGTCACAAGAGCATTGGTGAAGTCGGGCACTGATGTTGTGCGATAGGCCTGGCTCACAGTTGACATTCCAACATTCCAAGTTGACATTCCAATTCACCCCAAAGGTGTTTGATGGAGTTGAGGTCAGGGCTCTGTGCAGGTCAGTCAGGTCAGCTCTGTGCAGGTCAGTCTTCCGCACTGATCTTGACAAACAAATTCTGTATGGACCTCGCTTTGTTCTCGGTGTCGTTGTCATGCTGAATCAGGAATGGGCCTTCCCAAAACTGTTGCCACAAAGTTGGAAACACAGAATCGTGTAGAATGTCTTTTTATGCTGTACTGTTTAGGGTCCTAGCCCAAACCATGGAAAAACAGCCCCAGACCAATATTCCTCCTCCTCTAAACTGTACGTTTGGCACTATTTCTATTTTATTTAACCTTTATTTTAAAGTCAGTTAAGAACAAATTATTATTTACAATGACGACCTACCAAAAAGCTTCCCGCCTGGACAAGGGCTGGGTTTAGAATAAAAATATAGGACAAAACACGCATCACGACAAGAGACAACACTACATAAAGATACCTAAGATGACAACACAGCATGGCAGCAACACATGACAACATGGTAGCAACACATGGCAGCAGCACATGGTACAAACATTGGGCACGGACAACAGCAAGAAGAACAATATATCATGCAATGCACCCACAACTGTCAGTGTCTATACATTCGGGCAGGTAGCGGTCTCCTCGCATCCGCCAAACCCAGATGGTGAAGTGTGACTCATCACTCCAGAGAACGCATTTCCAGTGCTCCAGAGTGCAATGGCGGCGATACTTTACACCACTCCAGCCGACGCTTTGCATTTCACATGGTGATCTTAGGCTTGTGTGTGGCTGCTCGGCCATGGAAAACCATTTCATGAAGCTTTCGACGAACAGTTCTTGTGCTGATGCTGAGTGAGTGTTGCAACCGAAGACAGTTGATTTTTGCACGCTTCAGCACTTGGCAGTCCCATTCTGTGAGCTTGTGTGGCCTACCATTTCGTGGCTGAGCCATTGTTGCCGAATCCACTAATTTGAAGCGGTGTCCACATACTTTGTGTATATACAGTGCATTTGGAAAGTATAAAGACCCCTTTACTTTTTCAACATTTTCTTACGTTACAGTTTTATTCTAAAATGTATATATTTTTTAAATCCTTGGGAATTTACACAATACCCCATAATGATGAAGCGAAACGGGTTTTTAGACATTTTTGCACATTTTATTAAAAAAAAACTGAAATACCACATTTACACATGCATTCAGACCCTTTACTCTGTACTTTGAAGCTCCTTTTGGCAGCGACTACATCCTCGTCTTCTTGGGTATGACACTACAAGTTTGGCACACCTGTATTTTGGGAGTTTCTCCCATTCTTCTCTGCAGATCCTCTCAAGCTCTGTCAGGTTGAATAGAGAAAGTCGCTGAGCAGAACTTCCTTTTAATGCCCAAGATATTGGAATGAGATGTTTGACAAGTAGGTGTCCACATACTTTTAGTCGTGTGTGTATATATATATATACAATCTCTCTCAAAAGTAGTAGAAGTAGCCCCACTTATTTGAAACCCATTATTTTTGTTTGTTTTGTACCAGTTACTCCCACGCAGGAGAAGAAGCCCAGAGGCCGACCCCCGCGGGCCCTGACTGCACAGAAAGGGCCCGCAGGCGCCGGCCCTTCCCCCTCGCCTTCCTCGGGGAAACCCGAGGGCCAGGAGTGGCCTGTGGAGAAGGCCAAGCGGCTGCCCGGGAGGCCGCCTGGCTCTGGAGAGAAGAGGAGAGGCCGTCCTCCGGCCTCTGGCACCCAGAGAAGTTTGCAGGCCGGCAGCCATACAGACAATGACAGCAGGCAGGTGGGGCAGGAGCACAGCTCCACAACTACACACCGCAAGGACGAGGAGAGGAAAGCCACAAAGAGAACGCCCCTGGGCTCCGTGCAGCAGCACGACACAGAGGCCAAAGCGAGCCGCGAATCCAAGGTGACCAAACTGAAGCGGCTGCGGGAGGTCAAACTGAGCCCACTCAAGGCCATCGCCAGGAAGTGTGTGCCGGTGCCCGGTGTGCCCCGGCGCAGACGAGGACGGCCTCCATCTGCCGAACGCCTCAAAGCCGAGGCTGCTGCTGCCCAGGCCTCTTGTTCAGAGGAAACCAAACAAAAGTCCTTCAGCGTCCGCCGGGACAGAGATACGGACCCCCACACTCCTCAACAGCAGTCTAAGCTCAGGGCGTCCCACTTTGCTGAGGAGGACGACAGCCCCGATGTCCACAGCTCCTCAAGCTCGCTCCCCTCATCCTCTCCCTCCAAGCTGGGCAGGCCACTGAACCTGAGAACCAGCCCCCGCCACATCAAGCCCGTGCGCATCGTTCCCCCCTCCAAACGCACTGACGCCGCAATCGCCAAGCAGCTGCTGCAGCGCGCCAAGAAAGGTGCGCAGAAAAAAAAACTGTTAGAGAAGGAGGTGGTTGCCATAGGAGGCCAAGGGGCAGCAGCCATGGAGGCAGGCATCCGGAGGAGGAGGAGAACGCAGCTGAAGAACATCAGGCAGTTCATCATGCCCGTGGTGAGCACTGTCTCGCTGCGCATCATTAAAACCCCAAAGCGCTTCATCGAGGACGAAGGCAGCTTCGGCGCCTCTCACCCCCACATGAAGATGGCACGGTTAGATGCAGTTCCGCCCCCCGTCGCTGTCCCCCGTCCCGCTTCGGCGGCCTCCCCCATGCGTGCGTCTACAGCTGCAGTCACCGCCGCCGCTGCTAAAGCTGTGACCGCAGCTCCGGTCGACACCATCCCTCCCCCGCCTCCCACTGTCACACCCAGCAGGGCCACGGCGGCCAGCCTGCTCAACAACAGCTGCAACAACAGCACCAGCAATGGGCGCTTCAGCAGTAGTGTCGCCTCGTGTGGCTCCAGCGCGGTGTCGCTGCACTCCTCCCAGCTCTCGTCGGGTGAGTCGTCCCGATCCAGCAGCCCCAGTCTGGACGACTCGTCGTGCGACTCCCAGGCTTCGGAGGGCACTCAGGCCCTGTCCGAGCCTGATGATGAGCATGACGACGAGCGAGACCACTCCCCATCCTCCCAGGGAGAGAGGGAGGGGGACATGCTGCACTCCTCCAGGCATCCGTCAGAGCCCGAGCCGGAGCAGCGTGTTCTGATTGAGCGGGGCCGGAGAGGCCGCAGAGGGCAGGGTGTGGGCAGGGGCAGCCTTGGGGCGAGGGGAAGAGGCAGCCTGGTCACCGCAGGGAAGAAGGCTATCATCAGCCCGGCCACGGGAGTTTTGATGTCCAACTCTCAACAAGCCGCCTCCGCCGCCTCCTCGTCTTCGTCCCCCCCGCCCCCCCCTCTCCTTAGCTCCCCGCAGCAGGCCCAGTCAGGCTCCAACACAGCGGAGCACCACTCCCACTCCCCTTGGATCCTGCCCCACCCGTTTCTCCAGGGCCAGTCATTGGTGCTCTCCAGCCTGCAGGACAAGCGCAGGTCCATCCTGAGAGAGCCCACCTTCCGCTGGACATCTCGGTCTCGCACCGATCAGCAGTACTTCTCCTCCGCTAAGTATGCCAAGGAGGGCCTTATCCGCAAGCCTATCTTCGACAACTTCCGCCCTCCACCTCTCACGGCTCAAGACGTGGGTCTAATGCCCCATGGCGCTGGTACCGGGGCGGTTGCTTCAGCGGGTTACCCTGCGCCGGGTGGTGGGACTGGGGCGGGCACCCGTCTGTTCTCTCCACTACATCACCACCACCACCACCAGCAGCAGCACCCCTCCTCCCGCTTCGAGTCGCCACTCCAGAAGCGCAGCCCCCTGCTGCGCGCCCCGCGCTTCACTCCCAGCGAGGCGCACTCGCGCATCTTTGAGTCGGTCACCCTGCAGTCGTCATCAGGGAGCAGCCCGGGATCGCTGTCTCCCCTCCAGTCCTCCCCCAAGTCTGGCCGGTCGGTGAGACGCAAGAAGAGGACGACCCCGGGACCCCTGCGAGGTCAACCCCGGTCCCCCTCACACTCCATGACCACGAGGAGCAGCCAGCCAGGGGCCCCGCCCGGAAAAGGTCCCTCTGAACTGTCTGTGCTGACAGGCTCCATCTCCACTGGTGCCAGCAGCACCAGTAATTCCCTCGGCTCTCTGCCCACTAGTGCCTTAACGCCTGCTGCTTTCAGCACCTTCTCACCGGGCCCCCTGGGCCACTCCACACACGGACCTTCCTCCTCCGAAGGACATAGAGCAGCTGGGAGCCTTGGTGGTGTGGGTGGCAACTCCGCTTCTTGCTCCTCTTCCCAACTCTTCTCTCTCTTCACTTCCAGCCCCCAGGAGACGGGCCGCGGTGCTGGGAAAGGGGGGAGAGAGAGGAGCGCCTCGGCTTCCCGGGACTCTGCTCCTGTCAAGGAGAAGGAAAGGGAGACCGAGAAAAGCAGAGAGCGTGAGAAAGAGAACAAAAGGGAGGGCAGGAAAGATTGGGAGAGGAGAGGCAAGGCGTCCACTCCAGACGCCTCTCCCAATAGGACACCCAGCCTGTTTGCCGGGGAGGGGCGGGAAGGGGAGGAGTCTCTGACGTCCCTCGCTCCTAAAAAGACACCTGGGAGGAAGAAGTCTGTTCCCGTGGACTCGGGTACAGAGGCATCACCTGTAGAAAGGGCTGCAGTCCACTCCTCTATCCCCCTTATCTTGACCAAGGGCCGCGCCTCCAAAAAGACCCGGCCCTCGGAGAGGGGGCCAGAGGCTGAACTTGGGGAGAAGGAGAAAACAACATGTGTCCCTGCCCAGCAGGCAGGCCTTCCCCCGGGGCAGACTGGCAGCAAGAAGCCCCCGGCGGTCCCATCCTTGGGCTCCATGCTGGCGCACGCCGAGAAGCAGCCTGTGGCCGACAAGCGGGTGGCAGGCCTGCTGAAGAAGGCCAAAGCGCAGTTGTTCAAAATCGAGAAGAGCAAGTCGCTGAAATCCCCAGACCATCCTAAAGTTCAGGTTAGTTCCCCTCTTCCTCCCCCGCAGCCTCTTCTCCGCTGACTAGGGCTATTTCTGTTGGTTTACTTTAACACGGAAAGGGTTTTGATACGTTTCATTGCCATCTCCTCACAACCACAATGAAATCATTTGACATGATTCTGAGAATGTTTGCTGCCATCAATAGCACTGTGAGTGTTTTGAACACAGACTGAAACTTGATAGCAGGAATGTCCCTGAAAGGGGTTTATTCAAGGGGAATTCTGCCAAACCACGTTGTACATTATGCATTATGCAGACAGACGTGCACAAATATATTCTCCTTTAGAAAAAGGAGGTGTATGTATTTAAGAGGACTGTCGTCAACTGGTAAGAGAGCCTTGAGAATGATGGTTTACAGATTAGGGCTGTCACGAGACCAGTATGGTGATACTTGATTTTTCACCAAAACAAAAAGAACTTGAAGCAGACTGAACTCTGCTTCAAGACTTTGCTGTATGTAAATGATTGTATGGTAGTCTATAGCTTGTCTATAGCTTGGAAAATAAACTAAATGTGACTGCGATAACAGGCTATGTGTCTGCAACATAACTATTTTCCTCAAGAAATGTAAGTCTGCTTCATGCTTTGCTTCCTTTCCACGAATCTGCATAGCTTGTCAATACTGGTATTGGGACAGCCCTATTACAGAATAGCCCCTTTCAGAGACTGATTTAGAGTTAACATAGATTATTTTTAATTGTTTTATTTAATAATCATAATTTAAACACAGACCCAGAATTCGGCCACTTTCTCGAGCCAGTGAAGTGAGTTTTAACTGTGCAGATTTGTTTTGGCTTTACTCCACCAGAGTCATGAGAGCGACTCTTCGGAGACGTCGGTGCGAGGGCCGCGCATCAAGCACGTGTGTCGGCGCGCCGCTGTGGCCCTGGGCCGCAACCGGGCCGTGTTCCCCGACGACATGCCCACTCTCAGTGCCTTGCCGTGGGAGGAGAGGGAGAAGATCCTGTCCTCCATGGGGAATGATGGTGAGATCCATGTTAAACGGGCACGTCTCCTTTTGAATATTTGTAATGAAGTATGACCCGCTCGCATAATCAAATGCTCCTCCGACAAATCAATGAAGTTGTGGCGTTTGATGATAAGGGCCGTATCTCATTCTGTTTCATATGTTCCTGGCCTGGCACTCCATTACAAGAGTGATTATCTGTTTCCACTTGGGACCTTTTTTTGATCCGTCACCATATTATGCTGTGAATGCTCCCCCCAGACAAATCTTCAGTGGCGGGCTCGGAGGAGGCGGAGCCCCAGTCCCCTCCCATCAAGCCGGTGATGAGGCACACCAAGATCATCCAGGAGGGAGGGGCGGCGCCGAGGAAAGGGCGGCGGTCGCGACGCTGCAGGCAGTGTCCCGGCTGCCAGGTCCCCGACGACTGCGGGGTCTGCACCAACTGCCTGGACAAGCCCAAGTTCGGGGGCCGCAATATCAAGAAGCAGTGTTGCAAGTGAGTATGAGAAATTGAGAATCCTGTTATGTTGACTTGAGTTGAGCGATTATCCCAGTCTCACTCATTTCACGCCACAATGTTTGACTGATGTGACTGACTGTAATGTGACTGACTGTAATGCTTGTATGTTGTCGCAGGGTCCGAAAGTGTCAGAACTTGCAGTGGATGCCTTCCAAGATTTTTCTCAAGAAGCAAGTGAAAGGTCTGTGTCTGCATAAAGCCACATTGTCTTTGTCATTCACAGTTCTCAGTGTAATTGATGGGATTGTATCATTTTTATTTTTAGGCAAAAAATACAAGAAGAAGAACAAACTGTCTGAAAAAAAGGAGGCTTTACACCCCGTCAAGGGCCCAACAAGCACTGAGCCCAGTCTCAAACAGGTCCCGCCCCCTTTGAAGGAAGAGCCCCCTCGCAAAAAGAGTGTAACTCCTCCCCCGAAGCCAGGTGAGGAGAAGCAAAAACAGTCACCGCCACAGTTGCAGTCCCCCCCAGCCGACAACCCTACCCCCCCAAACGACCAGGCCCCCAGCTGCACCACCGCCCCTGGGCAAGACCAGAAACATCCTGCACCGGCACCCACGGGTGCTGCTAGTAGGAAGGAACGAAAGCACCAGCAGCCCACCCCTCCGTCCTCCCCTTCCTCCTTCTCTTCCTCATCGTCCTCCTCACTCCAGAGCTCCCCCTCCCCACCAACACCCCAGCCTCAGCAGCCACCACAGCAGCATCAGAGGCCACAGCCCACCCAGGGGACTGCAAAAAGGAGGGTGCAGCTTCCAAGTCTCCGCCCACAGAAACCAAGAGGAAGCCCCAGCAGCAGAGCTTAGCCACGCCCATCACAGACACTGGTAGGAGGAGCCATAGCATGAAATCTCCAATTGTAATGGTTATGATGACCCCTTTCTGAGATGGCTAGAATATAGCCGTTTTCCCTTGCACGTTAGTATATCCAACTGTTAACGCTAATAAATAATATAATTAAGTTTCTCTGATGCGGTCTAAAGCACTGATTTGCTCTAAATGGGATAGTAGCTAACGTTGGTACTCTTACAACCTGTGTCCCCTCAGCACCCGAAGGGAAACAAATGAAGAAACCGGCATCTCGCTCTGTCCCACCACCACCTAAACCCACCAAACCAAAAGAGAAGGTATGTTCTGCACTAGGGCTGTTGCTGTGACTGTCTTACCACCACACCGGCAGTCATGAGTCATGACCGCAGTAAAATTCCATGTGACCCCTGAGTCACGGTAATCTCCTCTTATGCACTCAGGACTTGCGTTGGTAGTACCTAACTTGCTAACAACCATCAGGTCGCTAATGGCCTGATACTCAGGGCTCTATTGTCCATCTAACCACTCTGACATCAATGCAAATGCAATCAAAAATCACAAACACTTATCATCAAAACAGTATCATGCTTTTAAAACTCATCTCACTGGGGATGATTCATTTGAAGGATGAAGTTCAACAGCCGATTGAAACTGAGTGAAAAACACACACACACACACACACACAGTACCGGTTAAAAGTTTGGACACAACTGCTCATTCTTCTTTATTTTTACTATTTTCTACATTGTAGAAGAATAATATTGAAGATTTCAAAACTATGAAATAGCACATATGGAATCATGTAGTAACCAAAAAAGTGTTTAAATATATTTTGATTTGTTTAACTTTTTTTTGGGGGGGGTTACTAACTGCAGAATGCTGTGGTAGCCATGCTGGTTAAGTGTGCCTTGAATTCTAAATAAATCGCTGACAGTGTCATCAGCAAAGCCCCCCCGACACCATCATACCACCACCTCCAAAAATCTCAAATTTGGACCCCAGACCAAAGGACATATTCCACCGGTCTAATGTCCGTTGCTCGTGTTTCTTGGCCCAAGCAAGTCTCTTCTTATTGGTGTCCTTTAGTAGTGGTTTCTTTGCAGCAATTCGACCATGAAGGCCTGCTTCACATAGCCTCCTCTGAACCGTTAATCTATTCGAGTGCATACGAATGACATGTGATCACTTGACGAGAACAGCGCCTGCGACCTATCCTTCAACTAAAGGTGCCAGATAACTCTAAATCTAGCATATAGGACCTGGTTTTTAAGTGATCACTTTTACGCTCAACATAGGCACTTCATATGCACACTTGCCCTAGAATGGGAAAAATGTCTTATTTATTCAGTTATTCTTCTTACTATGCGATAAAATAATGGCACGGGACATATAAGCATATCTTGTCTGCTAAATGAGCAAGCCTACATCCTATGGTATGGTGCGTAGCCAGAAAACATACAGTAGGCCAACTCATCTTCTGAAATGCATTTTCTTCATATCATAATGGTTCTTTAGACCTGCCTAAAAAATAAATATGGATTTATTGTCATGGTGTACATTTTTAAATACATTTATTAGAATTTCTTCAATGTTGATGTTCCAAAGATGTGCATCAGCTGCTTGTATGTGGCGTGGAGGCCTGGAAATGTTAGATGTGTTTCTGGTAACGGTCAGTTACCGTGAGACCGGCAGTCTTTTGCATGACAAGAACCGGCTGACCAAATTCAATGACCGCCACAGCCCTATTCTGCAGTTCCCTTTATGACATGACGTTTTTTGTAAGGCGTTGTCAAAGGCAAATAAATGTCCATCTTTGGATGGATTAAGTGATATACAATTATATTCCATAAGTCCCATGCATGCCACTTGGCCTTCATCCCTGACCCCTCTCCTCTACCTCCCCAGCAGCAGAAGCCGTTGGCCAACAAACCTGAGAGCAGTACTTTAAACTTGCTGAGCACTCCCTCGACCGGGGGCACCGCCAAGCAGAAAGTGCCCTGCGACGGAGTGCACAGAATCAGAGTGGATTTTAAGAAGGACCATGACGTGGAAAACGTGTGGGCCACAGGCGGCCTCGGCCTCCTCACCTCCGTGCCAATCACCCCGCGGGTCGTCTGCTTCCTCTGTGCCAGCAGTGGCAACGTCGAGGTGAGTCACGGGTGCCTCTTGCAAGCTCTCTCTCGCTCGCTCTACCAAGGTGAGGACCTGCTGGCCTCACTCTCAAAATGAGGGAAAAGGAGCGCTTATAACTAACTTCTAGTTAGTTATAAGCAGTGGTGCCCGGTGAGGGTATTGATAATCATACCGTTGGAATATCTAAATACCCTAGTATAGTATACAGCAACAAACACTCAGATGGCACAATAGGCCACATGGTTTAGACCAATAGTGGTGGTCTTCAGGCAGTTCAAAGTGTCTGAAATAATGCCTCTCTCACACACAGCCTTTTTATATCCACACGTCCCACTTTAGTACCCATTTTTATTCATTTGGAACCGACTGAAAACTCCCCAATGACTGTGTACTGCACCGACACACCTCCCTCTCCTTCTCCTCCAGTTTGTCTTCTGCCAGGTGTGCTGCGAGCCCTTCCATCTCTTCTGCTTGGGGGAGACCGAGCGCCCTCTGGAGGAGCAGTGGGAGAACTGGTGTTGCCGCCGCTGTCGCTTCTGCCACACCTGTGGCCTCCAGCACCAGAAGACTAAAGTAAGGCTCTCCCTTTCGAATGATTTGAGTGAGTAACAAAGGCTATTTAGCGGTTTGAGATTGCATATTTGTTTGTGGTCATTTTCTAGGAAGTAGATCAGCAGCGTCAGTCGACGTGTCTTCTCCTGCTTGTGGAAAGAAACTCATGAATGTTAATTCACGAAGCTAAAGCGAAACAACAAATTCTTTTGAAATCTCATAATGACACGCCCTCATCTTCCTGAGTTATTAGATTGGGATGGGGATTTTCCAATATCCCACGGGGACTTTTCAGAAAATATTCATTACAGAGCCAGTTACTTAATCATGCTGTTTACTCCTCTTTGTCATTCTAATCAGGGTTTTGAGCCAGACAAATAAAGTATGTGTCCCAAATTGTTCCCTTTTTAGTGCACTACTTTTGACCAGACCAGGTCAAAACGGAGTGCTCTAAATGTTGAATAAGATGTCATTTAGGACACGTACCTTAACAATATCATGATGAAGGCCTTTCGGTATGCACTATTGGGAGGAAAACTTCCCACCCCTTGTCTAGCCTTGCTATATCATTATCCCTGTAATGTCTGGCTCTATTCAATGTCTTCCACAAAGAGGTAGAGAGATTTACATTTCAAGCTTCAATGTTTGTCTAATTACAAAGTGAGGCAAGATTGGCAGCTAGGTTGCTAACTTGCTTCTCTCCACCTCTTCTTCCCCAAGCAGCAACTTCTGGAGTGTGAGACGTGCCGAAACAGCTATCACCCCGAGTGCCTGGGACCCAACCATCCCACCAGACCCACCAAGAAGAAACGAGTCTGGGTATGCATCACGCCATTCTTCTCCTGCTCCCTCATCCAAGCAGTACAATTCGGTTTTTGTTAGTGTATATCTGGCCAGCAGACCCAAAGGTTAGGAGGGCTAGGCATATAGATTGAAATTGGTGAAGTTTAGGGTAAGGTTTAGACGGTTTAACTGCCTGCCTTTTTGTTTAACCACTAATTGTCATTGAATGAATTTCTCATGAATTCTCCCTCTGTGTCCTCGTTGTGTCCAGATCTGCACCAAGTGTGTTCGCTGTAAGAGTTGCGGGGCCACAAAACCTGGGAAGGCCTGGGACGCCCAGTGGTCACATGACTTCTCCCTATGTCATGACTGTGCCAAACTTTTCGCTAAAGGTGAATCACAAGCAGGACCATAAATAATAATTTTGAATTGGTTACACTGGTGCTCCCAACTTAAAGTTAGGAGCACCACATGGAACCCAGAACCTTTTTTTACACAATTGATAGAGCCTGTATTGGGCTGCTTTTGAGATACTTTTGAAGCACTTTTTTTTTCTTTTTTCCTAGAAATGAATATGTAACACTAAATACATATTTTGTTTATTATAAAAGCTTAAACGTTGATACGAATACCTGTCATTGAAAGTAGTCTTATGTGGAATATTAGGTTTCTACATTGTGTAAAATAAGTCTTCCTATTGTGACGCATTACGTTGAAAATGGTACACTGTCTCTTTAAAACATCAGGTTTGTGATGACAACATGCAAGAGATCTGTCAATCATTGTCGTCCTGAAGAAGCTATCCCTTTTTCTTTCTGTGCCCCCCCCCCCAACCAGGTTGTTAGCCAGTCAATGAGGTAACATGACTGAGCAAAGTGTAAACAAATGGTTAACCACGTCCACCCGTGACTACTTTTAGAACTGCCCAAGACATAGTTTATGAATGTGTAATGCGGTCTCGGCGAGCTGCGACAGGAACGTAAAAATGTTGCACCATTTAATATGGGTCAGCTCTTGACCTGGTTGGGCTTAGAGGCAAGCCGTTTTCGTAGTAGTGGTGCAACCAGGACGCTAACGAATGTGCACTCGCTAGTTTCTCTAGGGCACTTGAAAACAACGATACATCGAAGCTCTGTCATTACAATAACTATTTTTCTGGGAGATAAGTCACACAGTACTCCCCAAATAAAACTCATGGTCGCACAGCAAAACATTTTTGTCACAAATGCGACCAAATTGAGACCTCTGGTCTCAAGTAATGTAGAAGGATGTAGCTCTACAGTACTCTGGCTATTGCCTCACTGTCTACATCTCTAATTGACCAAGGAAAATGTCAAAAGCATTCATTAGGAGGGACACCGACATATAAAATGTTTTGCTACAGAAAACAATGTTTCTAGTCGGCAAAGTCCAGGTAGTCCCTCCTGGTTTCAATCAGTTTTGTCCCTAAAGAACACGACCCTGGCATCTGTCTCCTCAGTACTATGAGTAGGGTTTGGGGAGAGAGATTATTTTTTCTATGACCCAACGACTTGTGTTTTCCAGGTAACTTCTGCCCCCTTTGCGATAAGTGCTATGACGACGACGACTACGACAGCAAGATGATGCAGTGTGGGAGGTGCGACCACTGGGTCCACTCCAAGTGTGAGAACCTCACAGGTTAGTGGGCGCTCTTGTTTCACAACTCGACTCCCTGGAAACAATGCCATCTTTCAGTCTGTCTGTTTTTCATCACCTCTCCTGTTATGTGATACAGATTTGAACTCGGCACTGTTCTCTCATTTGGCTGCTATATGTTCACTACTTAGGGGTATTATATTTAAATGTGTTGATATCAATTTCAACTTCTGTTGATATACCCAAAAACACTTGTAAAATGCCTTTCCGCAGTCATATACTCTGCATGAATCTGTTGTCAACACTTTTTGATACTGAGAATTGACCGATAACCAACCGATAAATGAGTGTAAAAAGTCAACCTCCCTCTCTGCTACCTTGCCTCCCACGACCAGACGAGATGTACGAGCTGCTGTCCAATCTGCCAGAGAGTGTGGCCTACACCTGCACCAGCTGTACGAAGCGCCAGCCGGCCGAGTGGAGGACGGCCCTGGAGAAGGAGCTGCAGGGCCTGGTGCGCCGGGTCCTCACCGCGCTGCTCAACTCCCGCACCTCCACGCACCTGCTCCGCTACAGACAGGTGAGGAGAGAAGGGGATATCAGGTTGCATGTTTAGGGCCAGGAGTTTTTCCTGACCGTCTAACTTCGCCAGGGCAAAGACTTAAAGCTCTGGTTATGGGGTGTAACCTGGCCAAGTTTTTCCTGCTCATGTGACAGGGGTCAGGAAAAACTCTGGGGACTGGAATGTCGGCTATAACTAGGGCCTAGAGTTTGTCCTGGTTTGGTCGCATGACCAGGGAAAAACACCTGGCCCAACAGATTAAACAGTGGCAAAAAGTATGTCAACCCTTTGGAATTACTTGGACTTCTGCATAAATTGGTCATAACATTTCAGTCACCACAATAGACAAATAGTCTGCTTAAACTATTAACACAAACAATTCTACGTTTTCATGTCTTTATTGAACACACCGTGTAACTTTTCCCAACCAGCACTGTGAATGTTTACACGGTGTGTTCAATAAAGACATGAAAACGTAGAATTGTTTGTGTTTAATAGTTTAAGCAGACTATTTGTCTATTGTGGTGACTGAAATGTTATGACCAATTTATGCAGAAGTCCAAGTAATTCCAAAGGGTTGACATACTTTTCCCAACCAGCACTGTGAATGTTATGTGAACCCTTGGATTTAATAACTGGTTGACCCTCCTTTGGCAGCAATAACCTCAAACAAACGTTTTCTGTAGTTGCAGATCAGACCTACACAACAGTCAGGAGGTATTTTTGACCATTCCTCTTTACAAAACTGCTTCAGTTCAGAAATATTCTTGGGATGTCTGGTGTGAACCTCTCTTGAGGTCATGCCACAGCATCTCAATCGGGTTGAGGTCAGGACTCTGACTGGGCCACTCCAGAAGTTGTATTTTATTCTGTTTTTGATTTACTTCTGTGTTTTGGGTCGTTGTCCTGTTGCATCACCCAACTTCTGTTGAACTTCAATTGGAGGACAGATAGCCTTACATTCTCCTGCAAAATGTCTTGATAAACTTGGGAATTCATTTTTTGTCGATGATGGCAAGCTGAGGCAGCAAAGCAGTCCTAAAACCATGATGCTCCCTCCACCAGTGGAGTTGGGATGAGGTTTTGATGTTGCTGTTCTGTGCCTTTTTCTCCACACATAGTGTTTTCCTTCCTTCCAAACAACTCAACTTTAGTTTAATCTGTCCACAGAATATTTTGCCAGATGCTCTTTTGCGAACTTCAGACGTGCAGTGGCTTCTACCGTGGTGTCCTCCCATGAACACCATTCTTGTATAATGTTTTACATAACATAGATTCGTCAACAGAGATGTTAGCATGTTCCACAGATTTCTGTAAATCTTTAGCTGACACTCTAGGATTCTTCTTAACCTCATTGAGCATTCTGCGCTGTACTCTTGCAGTAATCTTTGCAGGATGGCCACTCCTAGGGAGAGTAGCAACCGTGCTGAACTTTCTCCATTTAAAGACAATTTGTTTTACCGTGGACTGATGAACAGTGAGGCTTTTAGAGATTTTGTAACCCTTTCCAGCTTTATGCAAGTCAACAATTCTTAATCTTAGAGGTCTTCTGAGATCTCGTTTGTTTGTGGCATGGTTCACATCAAGCAATGCTTCTTATTAATTAAACTCAAATATTTTGTAATTTTTTTTATAGGGCAGGGCAGCTCTAACCAACATGTCCAATCTCGGCTCAATGATTGGACTCCAGGTTAGAGGACTCCTGACTCCAATTAGCTTTTGGAGAGGTCATTAGCCTAGGGGTTCACATACTTTTCCCAACCTACACTGTGAATGTTTAAATGATGTAGAATCAATATAGACCAGAAAAATAAAATGTGTGTTTTTAATTTAAGCAGACTATTGTTGTGACTTACAATTTGATCTGATCATCACCCAATTTATGCAGAAATCCAGATCATTCTAAAGGGTTCACATACTTTTGTCTTGCCCCTGACATTTTCTTTCTATGTCTGACGTGTTAGGTGAGCAAATGGAAAAATAGATCAGATGTATTTTGTCATTTGACTGTCCCCACCCCCCCACCCCTCTCGCTCTCTTTAGGCTGTGATGAAGCCGCCTGAGTTGAACCCTGAGACGGAGGAGAGTTTACCCACCCGTCGCTCCCCAGAGGGGCCCGACCCCCCGGTCCTGACCGAGGTCAAGCCCCCCAATGACTCCCCCCTCGACCTGGAGTCGGTGGAGAAGAAGTTGGCCACCGGGCGCTACAAGTCTGTGGTGAGTCTAAAATCACATGCCACTCATGTGATCTCACAACCTGGCACTTTGAAAACACAATCAATCAACTGCCCCGCAAAAGTGGTTTTTATATTTGCAGACTGTTGTCTCGGTCCATTTCAATCCTTTCATCCCATCCGCATCCACCCAGCATTGTGTGAGAACAGGAGCTATGTTTGTATGAGTGCAGAGCCACATTATCCACAGACACCTGAGTAGTGGCATGAATGCTCATCCCCCAGTGAGCTCCCTTCGCTCAGTTCAAATGCAGTTCACTGTCAGAGAGAGGGATGAGATGGAGGGCAGTGTGTCACTCACTCAGTGCGGTGTTTTCTCCTTTCTTTCAGCTTGAGTTCAGTGACGACGTAGTGAAGATCATCCAGATGGCCATCAACTCAGACGGCGGGCAGCCAGAGAACAGGAAAGCCAATAGCATGGTCAAGTCCTTCTTTATCCGGGTGAGGAGAGCTAACAGGAATTGGCCTACAGAGAGCTTGCTCAGCCTCCGCTTCAGTAGTATGCTGAGGAAATATATATAAATGCAACAATTTAAGATTTTACCGAGTTAATTTTTATATTTGTATTTCACTCCCAAGGAAATCATTAAATTGAAATAAATTAATCAAGCCCTAATCTATACATTTCACATAACTGTGAATACAGATATGCATCTGTTGGTCAGAGATACCTTTTTTTATTTTTAAGGTAGGGGCTTGGATCAGAAAACCAGTCAGTATATGGTGTGACCACCATTTGCCTCATGCAGTGCGACACATCTCCTTCACATAGCGTTGATCAGGCTGTTGATTGTGGCACGACAATGGGCCATAGGATATCGCCACGGTATCTCTGTGCATTCAAATTGCCATCGATAAAATGCAATTGTGTTCGTTGTCCGTAGCTTTTGCCTGTCCGTACCATAACCGCACCGCCACCATGGTGCACTCCTGTTCACAACGCTGACATCAGCAAACCGCTCGACCACATGACGCCATACACCTGCTCTGCGGTTGTGAGGCCGGTCGGACGTACTGCCAAATTTTTTAAACGAAGTTTGAGTCAGTAGGGAAACATTCCATTCCATTCTGGCATTCGGCATGCCGATTGCGCACTCCCTCAACTTGAGACATCTGTGGCGTTGTGACACAATTGCACATTTTAGAATGGCCTTTTATTGTCCCCAGCACAAGGTGCACCTGTGTAACGATAATGGCTCTTTAATCAGCTTCTTGATATGCCACACCTGTCAGGTAGATGGATTATCTTCGAAAATGAGATGCTCATTAACAGGGATATAAACAAATTTGTGCACAATTTGAGAGAATTAAGCTTTTTGTGCGTATGGAATATTTCTGCTATCTTTTATTTCAGCTCATGAAATATGGGACCAACACGTTACATGTTGCATTTATATTTTTGTTCAGTATACTAGTATTCACCCTGATTTCAAAAGTAGTGCACTATGTAGGGCGTAAGGTGTCATTTGGGATGAAGCTATAGCTGTTTGCTTTTGTTTCTATTTGAGTCATTTTGGGTTAAGACAGTGGTGCTAAGCTCTTGACACAGTTTAAGTTTATATTCTTAAACTATTAAAAAAATGCCCAGGTCTGAGACTGTGCCTTTTTACATTTTTTATGTATGTTTTTATCTCTATATTAAATCATTTCTGTTTAACAATTAAAGTTCCTTACTGTGTTTTTCAATTAAAATGGTTAAAAAAAAGAAACAAAAATAGCCTCTTAGCAAAGGGCAATTTCTCAAGCAAGAATTTGGCTAGGAATGTCAGTGGTCTGAGTGGGGAAGGGAAAACTGAAAATGAGCTGTTATTGGCAGAGAGTTTTGGAACGCTTATTCGTCTATGAACTAATTTACCGCATGGCGACGTCACCGTGGAAGGCCAAAACTCCATCCCACCAAAACAGGCTGACATTTCAGCTGGTCTTTTCAAACTGCTCTTACACTAAAAGGGCATTTTCATAATTTTCACAGTATTACTACAACCTCATAGTGGAGAAATGTATAGAAAACATGCAACTCAGGTTTTTGACTGCAGTGGGCCTTTAACGTCTGTTTTCCCCGTCTCTGTTGCAGCAAATGGAGCGCGTATTCCCTTGGTTCAAAGTCAAGGAGTCCAGATTCTGGGAAACGCACAAATTCTCCACCAAGTGAGTGTTTATAACAGCAACATATCAATGAGATTACACAAGAGTCTAATAGATCGGTACACATGCTGCCTGTCGCATTAATGATTCATATAGAAATGACACACTGAATTATTGTTACAGTAGATTATGACTCAAGATACATCTTATATCCTAAGTGAACTTAACTTTTCAATGTACTGTCTGATACTCCAATGCGTTGTAGGCCCCTATGTGTCTGTGTAAACACTGACTGACCCACTCGAGGAGCCAAGTCCACCTGAATATTTAGCTCTCTTCTTGCCATAGATCCTGAATTGTGCATGCTCCCACTTCCATTGTGTGAAGGGGGCCAGCCCGTGTCCCCTTTGTCATAACGAGCTTTGAACACTCCTCTGTGGTCGCCCTGCGGTTTCAGCAGCACCGATTTTAGTCCTGCCTTCCAACCCCATTTTGTTGATTTTAAATATTTAAAGTGCGTGTAGCAGCTATTTCTCAATGCCAGAAATGCATATAGTAACTTGGAACACCCCAAGAAGACATTCCCAAATCAAAAACTCATCTTGATTTTTAATTATTTTTTTATAATACTTTTAATATTGTTCTAGAAGTTTGGTTTGAGTTATTTTTCCAAATCGGCTCTAACTACGGAAACAACCCGACAAAGCCTCGCGGTCAGCATTGCACAGTGAGGAATTAAAAAGCCATGCTCACCCTTCATATACTCAGGGGGTAAAAACAATTTAAGAAACAAGTTGTGGCACAGTAGTATGGAGCTAGCTAGCAATTGCATAGGAAGTGTTGCTGCACCCTACCACACAAAGCTTTGCCAGCTTGAATAAACAAGTGCCAGTGTGCCTCTATAGCAACGCATATTAAACACTTTGGAAAAAGTGCGATACATTTGTAAGAATGAGGCGGACAAATTGGGCGTCTACTCGTCAATCTGCGGGGCACAACGATGGAAGGGGGGCTTCAGTGAAGCATTGCTTTTCAAAGTGGATGCTGTCCCGACCAACAACGTGGCTTATAAAGTATTAAAAACAGCCAGCAGAAAGCGCATTATTCAAGGCTTCACCGTGTAAGTGAAAGAGCTAGCTTATTACAACCAACTAATTCCAGCGAGTGGAAGGGGGGAAAAGTAAGGAACTTGTCGGTCAGCCCTGCATTAAAGACCAAAATTGGCTAAAGAAAATGGTGATAAATGAAGTATACTAGTTTAATTTAAGGACCCAAAAATTGACAGCTGCGCCATACAGGTTGCAAAAGAGTTGAAGAGATTTCCGATTTACCGATTCCATGGCATATGGTTTAGGAACTGATACACAAAACAATGCTGGATTCAAAACTTCATTTTTCAATTTGAATTATTATACAAAATTCTTGCAGTAATGACATATGGGGTATAGCCATCCCAGATCAGAACCATTAGGTCCTTTGTTTTGGTACTGTCTGTATGCAGCTTCTTTTTGGTCACAGGTCCAGGAAGAAGAATTGCAATGTTTACCTGGAACTAACTGCAAATAGCCCTGTTGGATCATTTCTTTAAAGTCATTCAATCGACGGATAACACTCTTATCAAAGATGTTTCTTGAATTAACAAAATGTAAAATCTATAAGAATAGAAAGTTTCAGAACTTTTGAAACGGCACAGTTGAAAAAAGGATGGGACTAAAAACAAAACACAGCATAACTATTGTAAACTGTACTGCATCTGTGAAATGTATATAATATGTAGAAGCCTTAGTAGTTGTCCATTAGTTTACTACAATCAGGGGAGGGATCAAATCTAATCCAATGGTATTTCACATGCGCCGAATACAACAGGTGTAGACCTTAGAATGAAATGCTTACGTACAAGCCCTTAACCAACAATGCCGTTTTAAGAAACATTATATTTTTTTTACTTTTAACACTTGAGTAAAATAACAGTAGTGAGGCTATATACCGGGGGTACCTGTACAGAGTCGATGTGCGGCGGCTCACGTTAGTCGAGGTAATTGTAGAGGTCGACCGATTAACCGGAATGGCAAATTTTAATTAGGGCCGATTTCAAGTGTTCATAACAATCAGAAATCTGTGTTTTTGGACACCGATTTGCCCCCAATTTATTTGCACCTTTTTATTTAATCTTTATTTAACTCGGCAAGTCAGTTAAGAACACATTTTTATTTTCAATGACGGCTTGGAACGGTGGGTTAACTGCCTCGTTCAGGGGCAGAACGACAGATTTTCACCTTGTCAGCTCGGGGATTCAATCTGGCAACCTTACAGTTAACTAGTCCAACGCTCTAACCATCTGCCTCCCATTGCACTCCACGAGGAGACTGCCTGTTATGCGAATGCAGTAACCCAAGTTAAGTTGCTAGCTAGCATTAAACTTATCTTATAAAAAATCTATCAATCATAATCACTCGTTAACTACACATGGTTGATGATATTACTAGTTTATCTAGCGTGTCCTGGGTTGCATCTAATCGATGCGGTGCGTATCGTTGCTCCAATGTGTACCTAACCATGAACATCAATGTCTTTCTTAAAATCAATACACCGAAGTATATATTTTTAAACCTGCAAATTTAGCTAAAATAAATCCAGGTTAGCAGGCAATATTAACCAGGTAAAATTGTATCACTTCTCTTGCGTTCATTGCACGCACAGTCTATGCAACAGTTTGGGCTGCCTGGCTCATTGCGAACTAATTTGCCAGAATTTTACGTAATTATAACATTACACAACATTCAATGTCACAGGAATATTTAGACTAATGGATGTCACCCCTTAGATAAAATACGGAACGTTTCCGTATTTCACTGAAAGAATAAACGTCTTGTTTTCGAGATGATAGTTTCCGGATTTGACCATATTAATGACCTAAGGCTCGTATTTCTGTGTTACTATGTTATAACCAAGTCTATGATTTGATAGAGCAGTCTGACTGAGCGGTGGTAGGCAGCAGCAGGCTCGTAAGCATTAATTCAACCAGCACTTTCGTGCGTTTTGCCAGCAGCTCTTCGTTGTGCGTCAAACATTGAGCTGTTTATGACTTCAAGCCTATCAACTCCTGAGATTAGGCTGGTGTAACCGATGTGAAATGGCAAGCTAGTTAGCGGGGTGCGGGCTAATAGCATTTCAAACGTCAATCGCTCTGAGGCTTGGAGTACTTATTCCCCTTGCTCTGCATGGGTAACGCTGCTTCGAGGGTGGCTGTTGTCGTTGTGTTCCTGGTTCGAGCCCAGGAAGCTATACTGTTCCACTGGCAATACTAAAGTGCCTTTAAGAACATCCAATAGTCAAAGGTTAATGAAATTCAAATGGTATAGAGAGATAGTCCTATAATAACTACAACCTAAAACTTCTTACCTGGGTATATTGAAGACCTCGTGTTAAAAGGAACCACCAGCTTTCATATGTTCTCGTGTTCTGAGCAAGGAACTTAAACGTTAGCTTTCTTCCATGGCACATATTGCACTTTTACTTTCTTCTCCAACACTTTGTTTTTGCATTATTTAAACCAACTTGAACATGTTTCATTTATTTATTTAAATTTGACCCTGTTTTCTCCCCAATTACATGGTATCCAATTGTTTAGTAGCTACTATCTTGTCTCATTGCTACAACTCCCGTACGGGCTCGGGAGAGACTAAGGTTGAAAGTCATGCGTCCTCCGATACACAACTGCTTCTTAACACAGCGCGCATCCAACCCGGAAGCCAGCCGCACCAATGTGTCGGAGGAAACACTGTGCACCCTGGTTAGCGCGCACTGCGCCCGGCCCGCCACAGGAGTCGCTGGTGCACGATGAGACAAAGATATCCCTACCGGCCAACCCCTCCCTAACCTGGACAACGGTAGGCCAATTGTGCGTCGCCCCACGGACCTCCCTCCTGGTCGCGGCCGGTTACGACAGAGCCTCGGCGCGAACCCAGAGTCTCTGGTGGCACAGCTGGCGCTGCAGTACAGCGCCCTTAACCACTTATATTAAGTTAAAATAAGTGTTCATTCAGTATTATTGTAATTGTCATTATTACAAATTCATTTTTAAAATTAATCGGCCGACTAATCGGTATCATCTTTTTTTAGGTCCTCCAATAATCTGTATCAGCGTTGAAAAATCATAATCGGTCGACCTCTAATATGTAGGCAGAGAACCAGAGAGTAGCAGCAGTGCTAAAAGAGGGGATGGCGGGGGGGACAATGCAAATAGTCTGGGTAGCCACTTGATTAGCTGTTCAGGAGTCTTATGGCTTGGGGGTAGAAGTTGTGAAGACTTGGCGCTCTGAATATTTCTGTAATATTTACGTTTTTTTATGGGTTGTTGTGTGTAGATTGAAGGGGGAAAAACAATTTTAATCAGTTTTAGAGTAAGGCTGCAACTGAATACTTTCCGAATGCAATGTATATATTAGGTACTAAACAGAACCAACTACATAAATATCTGATAGGGTCCATTATCTTCTACCTTGGCCTTTTTTGTGTTTTGGCTAATTAAAGTTGTAAACCCAATTTTTAGTGAGTCGTTCAGAAGATTATAATTTACATTTTGGATTGTCTGCGCTCTTGAAAATGTACCAAATACACTGCTTTTCGGTATAACAGTTGTGTTTGAGAATTATTGCAATCTGTGTTAGACCCTGTTCTTCCTGTACTTTCTTGAAGTACTGTATTCACTGATTCTCTAAATTGCAACAATTGGCGAAATCAATGCAGTGTGAACTTGCTTTCACCAAGTCAATGTTGACCCTTCAAGAGTGGAAGGCCGGCCTCCCGGGTGGCGCAATGGTTAAGGGCGCTGTTCTGCAGCGCCAGCTGTGCCACCAGAGACTCTGGGATCGCGCCCAGGCTCAACCGGCCGCGACCAGGAGGTCCGTGGGGCGACGCACAATTTGGCCTAGCGTCGTCCGGATTAGGGAGGGTTTGGCTGGTAGGGAAATCCTTGTCTCATCACGCACCAGCGGCTCCTGTGGCGGGCCGGGCGCAGTGCGCGCTAACCAAGGTTGCCAAGTACACGATATTTGCTCGGACACACATTGGTGCGGCTGGCTTCTGGGTTGGATGGCGCTGTGTTAAGAAGCAGTGCGGCTTGGTTGGGTTGTGTATCGGAGGACGCATGACTTTCAACCTTCGTCTCTCCCGAGCCCGTACAGGAGTTGTAGCGATGAGACAAGATAGTAGCTACTAAAAACAATTGGATACCATGAAATTGGGGAGAAAAAGGGGTAAAAATTAAACAACAACAAAGAGTGGAAGGCCGGAAAGATGCGTTTATATACGATTTAAAGCGGGTCTGAGTCTATACCTGTCTGTTTTTCTTGCAGCAGTGGCCTCCTCCCCAACGCTGTGTTGCCCCCCTCCCTGGACCACAACTATGCCCAGTGGCAGGAGCGCGAGGAGATCGCCCGCGCCGGGCAGCCCCTCAGGAAGAAGATCATCCCGGCCCCTTGCCCCAAGACCCCCGGAGAGCCCTACTCCCCCCCTCCGCCCCGGCCTCTACTTCCTCAAACACCCCCTATGCTCCACGGTGAGTCTGCTCAACACAACTATAGGGAAACACCTAGGGACAAAAGTAGTGCACCCGTTCCCTATATACTATATAGGGAAGATGGTGCCATTTGGGTTATACACCTACACTAAGTATTTAGTGGATACACTTTTTGATACTGTTTCAGTTGCAGGAAATGATGTGTTTGTGGCTTGCTTTCTTGTCTCTCTCAGACCTGAGCTGTGAAGACAGTCCTGAGCTGCTCCCACCCCTGGTGTCAGTGACAACCGCCAGTGTGTGCTGTGTCTCAAGTACGGAGATGATAACACCAACGTAAGTCAAAGTTGGGCTAAACACCACCTTAGCAGTCGCGATTAGTCATGGTACAGCTCTTGATCGTGTTCTTTGTGCTTGTGTCTGGTTTCAGGAGGGCGGCAGGCTGCTGTACATCGGGCAGAACGAGTGGACCCACGTGAACTGTGCCCTGTGGTCAGCCGAGGTGTTCGAGGATGATGATGGCTCTCTGAAAAACGTCCACATGGCCGTGATCCGAGGGAAACAGTTGGTAAGACTAATAAACCAAAATACCTATTTGTATGAGATGTACAGTGCTTTTGGAAAATATTCAGACCCCTTGGCTTTTTCCGCATTATTTTACTTTACAGCCTGAGTATAAAATGTATTAAAACAACAAAGTCCTCTGCAATCTACATACAATACCCCATAATGACAAAGTGAAAATGGGTTATTAGAAACTTTTGCTTTTCTAAAGTATTCAGACCCTTTGCTATGAGGCTCAATTGAGCTCGGGTGCATCCTGTTTGCATTGATCATCCTTGAGATGTTTCTACAACCTGATTGGAGTCCACCTGTGGTAAACTCAATTGGTTGGACATGATTTGAAAAGGCACACACCTGTCTATAGAAGGTCCCACAGTTGACAGTGCATGTTAGAGCAAAAATCAAGAGGTCGAAGGAATTGTCCGTAGAGCTCCGAGACAGGATTGTGTAGAGGCACAGCTCTGGGGAAGGGTACCAAAAACATTTATTCAAAAACACAGTGGCCTCATCATTCTTAAATGGAATAAGTTTGGAGCCACCAAGACTCTTCCCAGAGCAGGCCACCTGGCCAAAATCGGGGGAGAAAGGATTTGGTCAGGGAGGTGACCAAGAACACTATGGTCACTTTGACAGAGCTCCAGAGTTCCTCTGTGGAGATGGTTGTCCTTCTGGAATGTTCTCCCATCTCTGTAGCACTCCACCAATCAGGCCTTTATGGTAGAGTGGCCTTAGTAAAAGGCACAGCCCATTTGGAGTTTGCAAAAAAGCACCTAAAGGAATCTCAGACCATGAGAAACAAGATTCTCTGGTCTGATGAAACCAAGATTGAGCTCTTTGGCCTGAATGTCAAGCGTCACGTCTGGAGGAAACCTGGCACCATCCCAAAGGGTGAAGCATGGTGGTGGCAGTATCATGCTGTGGGGATGTTTTTCAGCAGCAGGGAGACTAGTCAGGATCACAGCGAAGATGAACGGAGCAATGTCGAGATCCTTGAAGGATTTTGGGCTCCTGAGTAGCGCAGCGGTCTAAAAAAAACTGCAACTCGTTGCAAGAGGCGTCACTAGAGTACCTGGTTCGAATCCAGGCTGTATCACATCCGGCCGTGATCGGGAGTCCCATAGGGCAGCGCACAATTGGTCCAGTGTCGTCTGGGTTTGGATGGAGTAGGCAGTCATTGTAAATAAGAATTTTTTCCTTAACTGACTTGCCTAGTTTATTTAATAAAGGTTAAGTACAATAAAACATTTAAAAAATGTTTAATGAAAACCAGAGCGCTCAGGACCTCAGACTGGGGCAAAGGTTCACCTTCCAACACGACAATGACCCTAAGCACACAGCCAAGACAACGCAGGAGTAGCTTCTGGACAAGTCTTTGAATGTCCTCGTGGCCCAGCCGGAGCCCGGACTTGAACCCGATCAAACATCTCTGGTAAGACCTGAAAATAGCTGTGCTTCAATGCTCCCCATCCAACCTGACAGATCTGCAGAGAAGAATGGGAGTAACTCCCCAAGTACAGGTGTGCCAAGCTTGTAGCGTCATACCCAGGAAGACTCAAGGCTGGAATCGCTGCCACAGGTGCTTCAACAAAATACTGAGTAAGGGTCTTAATACTTTTGTAAAAAACTATTTTTGCTTTGTCATAATGGGATATTGTGTGTAGATTGAGGGGGAAAACATTTTTAAATACATTTACGCTTTATCGTAAATTTGTTTGGGGAAAAAGTCCAGCTCTGTTTATTTTTAGTAAATGGATATTCCATCTTCATGTATGTGTGTTTATTAATTTAGTATGTGGACACCCCTTAAAATTAGTGGATTTGGCTGTTTCAGCTACGCGTTGCTGACGGGTGTGTAAAATTGAACATACAGCCATGCAATCTCCATAGACAAACTGGCTGTAGAATGGCCTTATTGAAGAGCTGTGACTTTCAACGTGGCACCGTTATAGGATGCCACCTTTCATCAGTTCGTCAGTTTGAGCGATAAATCGTACTTCACCATCTGACAGTCCAACAGATAAATTTGGGTTTGGCGGATGCCAGGAGAACACTACCTTCCCAATGCATAGTGCCAACTGTAAGGTTTGGTGGAGGAGTGGTTCGTGGTTATGCCCCTTAGGTCCAGTGAAGGGCGATCTTAACGCTACAGCATACAATGATATTGTAGACTATTCTGTTCTTCCAACTTTTGGGAAGGCCCTTTCC
Organism: Oncorhynchus nerka; assembly: GCF_034236695.1. NCBI lineage: Eukaryota > Metazoa > Chordata > Actinopteri > Salmoniformes > Salmonidae > Oncorhynchus > Oncorhynchus nerka. The sequence continues at coordinate 51,894,561 of NC_088406.1, forward strand.
TGTTTCAACATGACAACGCCCCTGTGAACAAAGCAAGGTCCATACAGAAATGGTTTGTTGAGATCGGTCTGGGAGAACATGACTGAGCCCTGAACATGACAGAGCCCTGAACTCAACCCCATCAAGCACCTTTTTGGATGAATTGGAACACCGGCTGCGAGCCAGGCCTAATCGCCCAACATCAGTGCCCGACCCCACTATTGCTCTTGTGACTAAATGGAAGCAAGTCCCCGCAGCAATGTTCCAACATTTAGTGGAAAACCTTCCCAGAAGAGTGGAGGCTGGTATAGCAGCGACGGGGGGACCAAATCCATATTAATGCCTATGATTTTGGGATGAGAGGTTTGACAAGCAGGTGTCCACATACCTTTGGTCATGTAGTGCATGTTTCACTTGAAAACGCATGTTGCCATTACTTGGGTCGGTGCATAATTTACATTGTCTTCTATTATGCATGCTCTTGATACTAAATATACAAAAGTGTCTTTAAAAAAAAAATCATAATTATTACTCAAATGACCTTGAGTTGTTGTTGTTGATTATCTATGTCTAATGGCAGTGTCCTGTGATGTTTGTTTTCCTCTCGGCAGCGCTGCGAGAACTGCCAACGTCCCGGCGCAACAGTGGGCTGCTGCCTGACCTCCTGCACCAGAAACTACCACTTCATGTGCGCCCGGCAGCGCCAGTGTGTCTTCCTGGAGGACAAGAAGGTCTACTGCCAGCGCCACCGGGACCTCATCAAAGGAGAGGTTAGACGCAAATCTGAACTCCCTCATCTTCTCCAGCCCACCTCCCTTACCCACCTGCAGCATCACACACAAACAAACATCTAGAAGATACCAACACTTTACAGATGAAAATGTTGACTCAATGTCAGTGTTTTTTGTGTGTTTTTTTTAAAGCTCTGGCTTACCGGTAAAAGGTAAAAACAACATGCATGCAATTAGCCCGTATCTATTGAAATCATACTGCAGCATGGGTCAAACTGTGGTCATGGTGAGGAGAAGGGCGCACTTGTAGGTACTTCGTTTGAAATGCATGACTTCCTTGCCCAGGTGGTGTCCGAGTCTGGCTTCGAGGTCACACGGAGGATCCTAGTGGACCTGGAGGGGATCAGCATGCGGAGGAAATTCCTGACCGGCCTTCAGCCGGAGAACATCCACATGATGATAGGTGTGTATGTTTATATTATCCCCCTTCACAGCCATATATAGAGATCTCTATGGACTAGTCCCAAACAGCACCCTATTTCCTATTTATGGCATTACTTTTGACCAGGAATCATAGGGCTCTGGTCAAAAGTAGTGTACTTGTATAGACATTAGGGTGCCGTTTGCGACGCACACTACATATGGCTCTGCTTACTCTGTCTGTAACCTCTCCCTGGGACCCCCAGCCGTTATCTGGGGTTATCTGATCATATATTCCAGCGCTATGCAGCACACCTGATTTTTCAAATGGTCGACTGATCATCAAGTCCTTGAATTAGGTGAATGAGCAGTGCTAGTTCAGGGCTTTCCCAAAGTAGTGAAACGGCCAGGGGACGTCCGCGGCGTTTTGAGACACTAGCTGGCCCAACAAACATGTTTCTGAATGGCCTCCTTGGATTAGGGACTCTTAACTTTTTTTTTCTCTCTCTTTTTTTCCCCATCGCAGGCTCCATGACCATCGATTGCCTTGGAATACTGACCGAGCTCTCGGATTGCGAGCGCAAACTCTTCCCCATCGGCTACCAGTAAGTACACACAGTGCTGCGCCTGTCTTTTTATGTGAAGTAGTCAGTGCAACAGAAGACTGATCAATTTGCTGGTTTCTGTCAACACAGGTGTTCCAGGGTGTACTGGAGCACTCTAGACGCCCGGAAGCGTTGCGTCTACACCTGCAGAATCCTGGTGTGTCGTCCCACTGTGGTGGAGCCTGACCTGAAGAGTGCTCTTCCAGAGGAGAACCGCACTATTTCCCACAGCCCTTTTACACCCATTTTAGGTGTGTGTGTGAGCCAGAATGCTGCAACACTACATTATTAATTATTCAAATTTATGCGGCACTGCATTTGGTCTAGTTTGTTGCCGGCGTGTAAACACATTCAATATGTTTATTTGACACGTGCACAGGGTACAGCAGGCAGAAAACTGTACAGTGAAATGCTTACTTGCAAGCTCTTCCTCCAAAATGCAGGAGTCTGAAGAATTGATTGCATTAAACTTTTCATTGACAGACAAAGCCCCGTCTCCGGTGCCCGATCCTTTTGACTCTCTGAAGCCCTCCAACCGCCTGTCCCTGCTGCCCTCCAGCCCCAATCCTCCTAAAGTTTACACACGAAACAGGCACCCCAGCTACCCCCCGTGCCAGCGCTCCCCTGGCTCAGACCACTTCCATCCCCAGGTATCTTCAAACTCTTTACCCCATTTACCTCAAACTGTCATTGTAAACTCCCATTCACACGTGGAGATGTGCAGTATGGTAAAATGTGTTTATGTCCATGTTGTTTTGCAGGCGGATCCTCTCAGTCGGCCCATGAGATTGTGACGGTGGGGGACCCCCTTCTGAGTTCCAGCCTAAGGAGCATCGGCTCCCGGCGTCACAGCACCTCTTCCCTCTCTCCCCAGCCCAGACAGAAGGTAGTCTCCCCTCCACAGGCCGGGATGGCTGCCGCCATGAACCAATTGGCCCTGCTCTCTTCTTCCACCCCACCCCCTGTGCTCTCCTCTTCCTCTGCTTCCAGAGACCTGGGTCTAAGGGATACAGGGAAGCCGCCCGCCAGCGGAGTCCGAACGCAGAGCCGCGAGACTAGCTCACCCAGCCCTGGAGGTCAACACCGACACCACCACAGCATCTCTGAGATGAAGACAGACGGTGGGAAAGAATGTGCGCCTTGCAAGCAGGCTGTGGGGGAGAACCCCAAACTTTCCCCAATGGCCCCAGGGATGGCAGGAGCGAGCCAGACCTCCCCACCACCAGGTACAGGTGTCCTGACAGGGCACCAAAGGGCCAGCAACAGCAAATCCCAGGCGGAGAAGGGGAAGCAGGGCGGGAAGGTCCCTGACCTGTCGGCTGGCGTCACGCTCCACTCCCACCACTGTGTCACCACGACCCTGTCCAAGGACAGAGGTGGTGGCGGTAGTAGTAGCAACCCGGCTAAGGAGGGAAGTGTGACCTTGGCGCAAGCCTCTAAAGATTCTGTGAAATTGGGGTCTCCCCAGCCCCTGTTCCACAAAAGCGTTGGGAGGCAGTCCCAGGACTATCTGTCGGGGCCAGCCCCTGCCGCCGCCACAAAGCCCCTGTGGTTTTCGGGGGCCGATGATGACGTCATCAAACGGAGCTCCCAAGCCACCCCGGCTGTTCCCTCCAGCCACTCGGCCGCCACCACCAAAGACAAGCACTCCAAAGTCCGAACAATCGACAGCCGAGAGGCATCTAAAGAGAGGGAGAAGACCCCTCAGAACAGCAACAAGAACCCCACGCTCAACAACAACAATGCTAAAGAGACTGGTGGAACCACTAACGCTCCAACCCCGACCTCGCAGAACTGCAACAGCAAAGCTGCAAACCTCAGTAACAACACCAAAGCCATTGGCATGCAGGAGGTGGAAAAGCTGGAGAATCAGGGAAGAGGACGATCTTCAAAGAGCAGGGAGAGATTCTCCAGTCCTGAGAACAGCTCCAGCCTAGAGGCCATTAAGCAGCCCAGGATCGCCTCGGAGAGAAGCATGAGGGCTTCACAGGTTCAAGCAAGAGTAACAGCCAACGAAGTCGCGGCTGCTAGAGACAAAAAGCGGGCTATAGTCAAGGCGTCCCTGACGCCGCTGAAGACCGACCCGAACGGGACCAACACCGTGAGCACTTCCTCTGACTCCTGCACTACCACTTCCATCTGTCCAGTAGGCCTGGAGGGACCCCCCCACCGCAGGTCCTCCTGCTCCATGCTCTTCTCCCCGTCGGCCTGCTCCGTGTCGAACAACCCGCCACTGCACCCCGAGGACCGCGAGGAGAAGCGACTCCTGGCTCACTGCACCGAGGACGAGGGGACCAGGGACGACCACGCCTTGCTGGAGGAGGAAGGCGGCGACGGGGACAAACGCCACGAGGACGACAGTGACTGCTCGGGCTCGGCCAAGCGACGTTACCCAAGGCGCAGCGCCAGGGCCCGCTCCAACATGTTCTTCGGCCTGACTCCTTTCTACGGGGTGCGCTCCTATGGAGAGGAGGATATCCCTTTCTACAGCAGCAGCGGGGACGGGCCTGGGAAGAGGAAGGCTGGGGGCGGCAGGCGCTCGGCCGAAGGCCAAGTGGACGGGGCAGACGATAGGAGTAACTCCTCCTCAGGGGACAGCGGAGAAGGAGAGGAAGGGGGATTCAGCCAGTGTTCCAACAAGGATCCATACTATTACAACTTCACCCGCACCATCATCAACCCCGGCCCTGTGATGCCCTCAATCGAGGGGATTGACCAGTGCCTGGGGAGGGGCTCTCAGCTGCAGCGCTTCCTGAAGGATGAGAAGGAGGAGAGGGTTGTTGCTGCTGTGGATGGAGTTCCCACCCGGAGCCTCCTGGGCCACCAGCAGATTGGCCAGCTGGACGGCATTGATGACAGCTCAGAGAGTGACGCCAGCGCGAGCACCACCAACACCACCACCACGGCCACCGCAGCGTCCTCTTCCCACAAGAGCACAGGAAAGAGGAAGGCCAGAGAGAGGCACTTGGAGAAGCTGGAGCACGACTCTGGGAAGGAGGTGGACAACAGCAGCGGAGGGGGTGGGAGCAGCGGTAGCAGTAGCAACAACAGCCGAGAAGGCAGGAAGAGCCAGAAGGACAGCTCTCTCCCTCTGGGTGGGGTGAAGTCGTCCCAGAGACAGGACCCCCTGGAGGCCCAGCTCTCACTTAGCACTGATCTGCTCAAGTCAGACTCGGACAACAACAACAGTGACGACTGCGGCAACATCCTGCCGTCGGACATCATGGAGTTTGTCCTCAACACGCCCTCCATGCAGGCCCTCGGGCAGCAGCCTGAGGCCTCCTCCTCCGAGCTCCTCTCCCTGGACGAGGGCTATGGGGTGGGTGTCAACCGCCGCAAAGACATCCTCTTCGAGGACTTCCCTCAGCCGCTGGCCAGTGCTGAGCCTGCAGAGAGTGGGGTGAGCACGTCCATCTCGGTCGAAGAGCCATATGGTCTGCCTCTGGAGCTGCCCTCTGACCTCTCTGTCCTGACCACTCGCAGCCCCACGGTCAACAACCAGAACCATGGCGGCCTCATCTCAGAGGGCTCAGAACGCACCATACTGTCCCTGGCAGCCTCTGACGAAACCATCGCAGAGAAAGGAGGCGAGGACAAGCAGCAGAGAGGAGGGGCCAGTGTGTCCCCTGAGAGCCAGCAGGAAGGAAGTGGAGGTAGCAGAGAATCTCAGGTAAGAGAAGGCCACATGACCCCGGAGCAGTTTGAGCATATCACTAGTCCCTCCCTGGGCCAGGTGGTCGAAGCAGATAACCAGGATCTGACCAGGAGCTCTGGGACCCCCGTCCTACCCAGCTCCCCCACCCCACCTCTCCAGGGACAGAAGTACATCTCTGCTTCATCTTCAGCCAGCCCCGGACCCTCCCAGGTGGCCAGCATGGCTGTCCAGACCACCTCTCATTTAAAACAAGGCCCAGAAAAACTCATAGTGGTCAACCAGCATCTGCAGCCCCTCTACGTCCTACAGACGCTCCCCAATGGTGTCACTCAGAAGATCCAGATCACCCCATCGGTCAGTGCAACAGGAGTGATGGATACCATGACTCTAACCACAGGGCTCACCAGCGGGATAACCACCTCCCAGCCCATCTTTCCTGCTGGGGGTAAAGTGTTGGGCACCATGTCCCATCACCCTCAGATCCATACTTTCACCGGCACCACCCAGACGGGCTTCCAGCCTGGCATTCCCAGCACCACCTCCGGCCTCCTGATCGGGGTGCCCTCCCACGAGCCCCAGATCCTGGTGACCGAGGCCGGACGGAGGCACGACTTGGCCCCCAACGTGACCATCGTGTCCAGCGCCGCCTCCATCTCCACGTCCTCGGCCGTGCTCGTGTCTGGACACGGCAAGAAGCGACCCATTTCCCGTCTCCAGCCGCGGAAGACCAAGAAACTAGCCCGCTCCAGGAGCCAGCCCACCCTGGCCCCGTCTGAGGTGAGACCCAACATGACTCTGATCAACCTGTCTTCGCCACAGATAGCCCAGTCCGGACTGGTCGAGCTGGGCACCCTGACCACGGCCGCCACCACTTCTCACCGCAATGTCCCCAACATTATCAAGAGACCCAAATCAGGAGTCATGTACTTTGAGCCCATCCAGCAGAGGAGGCCTCTTCCCAGTGGGCAGCCTGGCATCCTGGGCCACGACTCCTCCACCCACCTGCTGCCCTGCACTGTCTCGGGGCTCAACCCTAACCAGTCAGCAGTGCTGAACATGGTGTCCATGGCTCAGCCCAGCGGGCCCGGAGGCCTCATTGCGCCAGGCTCTGTCTCTCTCAGCACCCCGGTGCTCAGCTCTGCTGAAATCACGGGACCCATCAGCAGCCTCCTCTTCAAAGCCACCCCGCACAACCTGGGCCTTCCGGAGCAACAGATGCTCCTCCAGTCTGGAGCACCTCTGATGTCTCAGCTGTGCAGCCCCGCCCAGGCCTCCATCGCCAGCAGCATCTGTGTGATTCCCTCCCATCAGACCATCAGCATGTCCTTAAGCCAGCAGGTGGACCCAGAAAGCAGCGCTTTCCAGCGGCAGCAACACCCGCCAAATGCTAGTGGACAACCTGTGGCTCTGGCCCCCAGCCCGGTCTCACAAGACGCCGGCAAGGGACATCCAGTTGGGGTGTTCTCCCAGAGTTCCCGCTCTCAAAGCTCAAGCGCCATGCCTATATCCAGGTCCTCATCAGAGCAGAAACAAGAGCTGAGGTGTAGCGCTGCAGCAACGGCATTTACGGGCTCTGGGAAAGGGAAGCAGAAAGCCAAGCGGACGAGGCAGAGTCCAGACAAGGCCAGCGGGAAGAAACACAAGGGTTGGCAGACGGAGTCTCCTCGGGAGACGAAAGGAGACCGGGCAGCACCCTCCACTCCTGGGTAAGATTCTCACATAAAAGATAACTCACGAAATAATCAACTAGTACTATACTGATTTCACGACAAGTGTGTTATGATACTATGGTTGGCATCCGCTACATATCCATATTTGAATTTCCTCTACCACTGCAGCTCTAGAGAGCCAGTCTCTCCTGAATCCATGGACACAGGCAAGCCCAGAGACGGGGGCACCTGCAAAAGGTAAGTCATGCAAGCTTGTCATCCATTTCCATTTTTTTCCCTATACTATTAAAATGTCAATGGGTAATGTTTCTCCTGCTCTAACCAGTAAAACCAGTGAGTTCCCTGAGGAGAAAGGCGAGACCACCGCTGGCTCTCTACTGGTGGCCACCCCTGACCAGGAGGGCAGCCGCAGGGACTCTTCCATGGACCACAAGCCCAAGAAGGGACTCATCTTTGAGATCTGCAGCGATGATGGCTTCCAGATCCGCTGCGAAAGTATTGAAGGTATCCGAAGTCCTGACCTTATCCTCTTGCTCCGTGTTTCCATGCAGCATGGTTATGAAGCCCAATGGTAGAAAATAGCTCTACATTTATTGAAGTGAATGTGTAACAGTCAAGATCTCTCATTTCCAAATCCTCGCACAGATTAAGAAAACTACATGTGTACTTCAATGACCTGTCATGTCTTCTCCCTCTCACCCACAGAGGCCTGGAAGTCCCTGACAGATAAAGTCCAGGAGGCCCGCTCCAACGCCAGACTCAAAGAGCTCTCCTTTGAAGGTACCATTTCAGATTTTTATTTTGTTTATGCCGGTTCATTTCTTTTGAAGAATGAAATGGTCACTCATCACAAACTTTGTATCCTCTGTACCCCTCGACTCCTTCTTCCTTTGTTCTCTCTCTCTCTCAGGAGTGAACGGTCTGCGGATGCTGGGGGTCCTCCACGATGCCGTGGTGTTCCTGCTGGAGCAGCTGTATGGTTCCAGGCACTGTCGCAGCTACCGCTTCCGCTTCCACAAGCCCGAGGAGGCCGACAAGCCCCCGATCAACCCTCATGGCTCGGCCCGCGCCGAGCTCCACCAGAGGTACAGCCCTCTTCCAACACATAAAGGCATAGGATGCAGACAAATGTACAGTATTTGCCGTAGGAAGTGCAATATGACTCCATTTACACTGTATATTGGAATGGCAAAGAGTTTAAAAACTACAAACCTCAGATTTCCCACTTCCTGGTTGGATTTTTTTCTCAGGTTTTTGCCTGCCATATGAGTTCTGTTAGACATCATTCAAACCGTTTTAGAAACTTCAGTATTTTCTATCCAATACTACTAATAATATGCATATATTAGCATCTGGGACAGAGTAGCAGGCAGTTTACTCTGGGCACCTTATTCATCCAAGCTACTCAATACTGCCCCCCTGTCACCAAGAAGTTAATGTCATCACTGAGTCATGACTGGACAGGTGAAGACCATGTGGCGGAGACCTTGACCCTGATTGAATCATGTCTAATTATTGATTAGTTCAGGAAGCACTTCTAAAGTTTATTTTATTTAGCTGGACCCGAGTCTATTAGTTTTCTTTTAATTGTTGAAGAAATTCAGATCTATGCATTCTACTTCAGCAATTAAAATGTAGTGAGCCGTTTGTACACGGGCTCTCTTAACTGATGTTTTGGAGCTGATAACTGTGCATCTTCGTTAACAAATCTCAAGTCCCTATTTGGGAGAGGTCCTTCCTAGGGTTAAGAGTCTGCGTCATTGATTTGTGTGTCTGCTCCATCTGCCTTCGCCGCAGGAGGTCTGTGTTTGACATGTTCAACTTCCTGGCCTCCAAGCACCGCCAGCCTCCCGAGTACAACCCCCACGAGGAGGACGAGGAGGTGCAGCTCAAGTCTGCTCGGTGAGTCACGCCGCCCCGTTACACAATTCCTGTTTTTAGTTTGTTTTTACTTCAGAAAATCAGGAGGACTATTTCTTTATTCTCCGTATCCTCATTACAATGGACTTGTAGTCTGTCGTCTTGGTTTTCTGTTCACATACCCGTATCCACCGGTTGGAGCTTCACGGTGGTAGTAGACCATCCTTCCTTCATTGTAACACACTGTGCTACTGTTGTTTTTCAGCCGGGCCACCAGCATGGACCTCCCCATGCCCATGAGGTTCCGACACCTGAAGAGAACGTCCAAGGAGGCGGTGGGGGTGTTCAGGTTAGGAAAACGCTGGCTCCGTGACGTTTCGCCTGATACAAATCCAAATGCAGTGGGATGGTTTTAAACAAGAAGAGGAACTTACTACCGTAGCTTTGCTGTAGCTACGTCCTTGTTCCAGAGAGTGGGGTTTAAAAGCGGGAAACCTTTTGTTGAACCAGTTGTCACTTAGCCCCTGTGTGTCCTCCCCTCACAGGTCAGCCATACACGGCCGAGGTCTGTTCTGCAAGAGGAGCATCGACGTGGGGGAGATGGTGATCGAGTACTCGGGCAACGTCATCCGCTCTGTCCTCACCGACAAGCGGGAGAAGTACTACGACGGCAAGGTGAGGGAGAAGCCAGGCGTCAATGGAACACAGTCCTCTGTGCTCATTCGCTTCGAGTCTGAACGGGGTCCCTTTCGATGGGCAAACGTTGTGGAACGTTGCAGATAGAAATGTCATGAAAAGAACTTGCGCGAGTCCTTATTCTGCTTGTCAGAGAGGGACATTCTGCTTGTCAGAGAGGGACATTCTGCTTGTCAGAGAGGGACATTCTGCTTGTCAGAGAGGGACATTCTGCTTGTCAGAGAGGGACATTCTGCTTGTCAGAGAGGGACATTCTGCTTGTCAGAGAGGGACATTCTGCTTGTCAGAGAGGGACATTCTGCTTGTCAGAGAGGGACATTCTGCTTGTCAGAGAGGGACATTCTGCTTGTCAGAGAGGGACATTCTGCTTGTCAGAGAGGGACATTCTGCTTGTCAGAGAGGGACATTCTGCTTGTCAGAGAGGGACATTCTGCTTGTCAGAGAGGGACATTCTGCTTGTCAGAGAGGGACGTTCTGCTTGTCAGAGAGGGACGTTCTGCTTGTCAGAGAGGGACGTTCTGCTTGTCAGAGAGGGACGTTCTGCTTGTCAGAGAGGGACGTTCTGCTTGTCAGAGAGGGACGTTCTGCTTGTCAGAGAGGGACGTTCTGCTTGTCAGAGAGGGACGTTCTGCATAATGAAGGTATTTTCTGTCTGAATGTTCTATAATGTTGGGCCCTGCTGAATGTGGTTTTCATGTGTCAACATCATTAAACCAGTCAGGATCTTTTAGTAATTTGATAATGCAATCCTCAGCCAATGGCGTCTCACTCTCTTCTCCTCCCGTCCCTCCCTCTACAGGGCGTTGGCTGTTACATGTTCCGCATTGATGACTACGAAGTGGTGGACGCCACCGTGCACGGCAACGCCGCCCGCTTCATCAACCACTCGTGCGAGCCCAATTGCTACTCGCGAGTCATCAATGTGGACGGGCAGAAGCACATCGTCATATTCGCCACGCGTAAGATCTACCGCGGCGAGGAGCTCACCTACGACTACAAATTCCCCATTGAGGAGCCGGGCAATAAGCTTCCATGCAACTGCGGAACCAAGAAGTGCCGCAAGTTCCTCAACTAGCCCCCTCCCACTCTGCTGTGTGATGGTAGTGGCGTTAGCGGTACTTCTCCCACTCTGCTGTGTGATGGTAGTGGCGTTAGCGGCACTTCTCCCACTCTACTGTGTGATGGTAGTGGCGTTAGCGGTACTTCTCCCACTCTGCTGTGTGATGGTAGTGGCGTTAGCGGTCTTCTCCCACTCTGCTGTGTGATGGTAGTGGCGTTAGCGGTACTTCTCCCACTCTGCTGTGTGATGGTAGTGGCGTTAGCGGTACTTCTCCCACTCTGCTGTGTGATGGTAGTGGCGTTCTCCCCCACTCTGCTGTGTGATGGTAGTGGCGTTAGCGGTACTTCTCCCACTCTGCTGTGTGATGGTAGTGGCGTTAGCTCTTCTCCCACTCTGCTGTGTGATGGTAGTGGCGTTAGCGGTACTTCTCCCACTCTGCTGTGTGATGGTAGTGGCGTTAGCGGTCCTTCTCCCACTCTGCTGTGTGATGGTAGTGGCGTTAGCGGCACTTCTCCCACTCTGCTGTGTGATGGTAGTGGCGTTAGCGGCACTTCTCCCACTCTGCTGTGTGATGGTAGTGGCGTTAGCGGTACTTCTCCCACTCTGCTGTGTGATGGTAGTGGCGTTAGCGGCTGTGTGATGGTAGTGGCGTTAGCGGTACTTCTCCCACTCTGCTGTGTGATGGTAGTGGCGTTAGCGGCCCTTCTCCCACTCTGCTGTGTGATGGTAGTGGCGTTAGCGGTACTTCTCCCACTCTGCTGTGTGATGGTAGTGGCGTTAGCGGTCCTTCTCCCACTCTGCTGTGTGATGGTAGTGGCGTTAGCGGTCCTTCTCCCACTCTGCTGTGTGATGGTAGTGGCGTTAGCGGTACTTCTCCCACTCTGCTGTGTGATGGTAGTGGCGTTAGCGGTCCTTCTCCCACTCTGCCGAAGCAGTCGCCTCGACTAGCGTGGCGCCATCCATGCAATGCCATGTCTTAGAGTGCAAAGTGATGCTTCCAGTACTGACCTCTCTTTTTGCTATACGGCTTGTGCAGAAAGAGGCGCTTTACAGACCGGGTTAAGTTCGATACAAGCTATGTTTTTGAAAGAGAACAAATTATTATTGTGCCTCTGGTTGTTTTTGTTTACTTTTCAGACTCTGAGAAGTCAAAGGAAATGGTAACTGTAAGATTAGCAATTTTCAACGTTTTCTGTCTCTGACTGATACAAAAATATTTTTATTTTATTTCCCTTTTTGTTCTGAATTTTAACATCACCTCACATTTATTTTTCTAGAGATGATATCTCAATTCTGTGTGAGCATCGAATCCATTGATTATGTGCACACACAAAAAGAAGAATTGCCACCTTGTAAGAGTTCCATTTTACACACCAAAGTGCAATTTGTGGAAGGGAATTTTCTCTGCATTTTAGAAATAGAACGAGGACGTATTAGAACCGATCAGAGGACGCTTTTCTCTTGGCCTCATCTGTTTATACACATCTGCCTGTCGGAATGTGCATCCCGTGCAGCCTTCGGAGTAGCCGCAATAACATAAAGCTTTGCTTGGGCTGCTTCGCTGTGTATTCAAAGACACTGTAAATAGTTCCTATGCCTGTCCAGAGCAACAAGTCGCAAGATGTGTTAGGAAGAGAAACACTAGAGGGAGTCTGGGTCGAAACGACAGAAGGAAAGAAAGAAGCCTGTAGATTATTTATTTTCTAGTTGTATGTTATTGTTAATCGCGACTGTACTTGTACAGAGTCATTGTCAGACACGTAGTCGGGCGGCGGTCATTAGATTGTCGTGGCTGTGACTAGCAAGCTAGGCGGAGATTCTGGTGGACTGACAGTTGAGGGACTAACTTTTATTTCTTTATTTTTTTTATTTTTTGCTGTAGTAAATGTTATTGTTGGTTTTGTATAGGAAAAATGATAGACTGGGCCATCTATTTGTGTCGCAGGTATGCACTCGTTATGTCATCTTATTCTAAATTTGGTTAGAACGGAGTCCGGAATTACAGCGATGAGAACCAAACGTCATCCCCCTAAATCTGATTTCCCCTTAAGCCCGTTTGAAATTATGGCCTATTTCATGAATTACTGTTGCAAAGGAATTGTTTTTTTTTTCTTTTTTAAATCGGGTCATTTGAAGTCTTGTCTCTTCTGGCTCCTTTTTGTTATGGGCAGAAAAATATCATGCTTGCTTTGAGAATGTAAATAATATATATTTTTCTATACAAACGACTAAAAATCACTCACTAGTGAATAGCACTTAATGTTATAAATAGTATTTATATTTTTAAGAAATCCTATTTATTTTATTGCCATTTTTGTAGGAAATAGAGGTTTACAAACACTAATGCTTGGTCTCTACATTTTATTTTTATTTTTATTGAGCTGCCTTTTTTCAAAGCTGTTTTTTCGTTGCTGTTAATTTCATTTTGTAGCCTGAATGTTTCTTTTTGGATTCCAAAGACTGAAGCTGTCGCTCCCCGCTGAGCCCAGTCCACCAGGAGCTCTATTTGTCAATCAAGGACATTTCCATTGACTGCATGTTAGCAGCATGGAATTATTATATGCCCTTGATGGAGTCTGTTAGTGCTCATCTTTTGGAATAGCTGTCTGATATCACCTTTTTCCAGCCTTAATTCCACGCGTCACGCGGAGGCTCCAGCCCGGCCATTCAGACCTGGGCGTTTCACCGTGCGCAATTCATTCACACTTTAAATAAAATAAAATAAATGTCTCTACAAATTTCCAAATCTCCCTTTTGGGATCAAACGCGTTCCATAATCCGCAAACTGTAAGGACAACCCGGTTTAACGCCTATAGCCACATCAGTGCTCCAAGATTCCCCATGGTAGTGTTGCCTTCATATTAATACCTGTCAATGCTTTATGTTTCTAATCGACTCCCTCGTAAAGTCCAGCATTTGGTTTGTGGCATTTACCTGAGACAGGCTACACGTGGAAAGCTTTTTTAGAAGCTCCGTAGAAGCTGATGAAGTTAGGAAAGGTTGGACGAGGCTCACCGTTTACCATTGACCACAATGCAACCCCTGTTAGAGTTCATCAACATCTCTTGCTTTGCATTTGTTGTAACTGAGCACGCTTTGCTTAGAGAACTCTGTGACTTGTAAATGTAACAGTAGTAGATTGACAAAAGTAGTCCCGGTTTTGGTGAGAATGGGGACATTGGGTACAAAAAGTGGATAGGTTGATGACCGGCATATATTTCCTCGAACGAATCTCACCAAATTGCTGCTTTGTACAACTCTGGCTCCAGTTGTCCTATAGCGAGCCACTTCAGGCCAGTGACTTTTTTTGTTATGTTTTTGGTTTGTAATCCGTTTTTTCCTCGTAGTCTGTTGACTTTATATCTTGTAAGGCCGTCGCAGAATCTCTCCAACCCTTACCCTGCCCAGGCTGTGAAGTGAAACCATAACTTTGCCAACACATTGCACTTGTGACAGGCACTGACTTAACATGGGAAATGACGTTCTACTCATTGTAAACACAATGGGTTCTTATGTTTTAAAAACCACAAGCACAGATGCTGTTTAAGCTCCCTTAGGAATTGTGGCCCCCAGGAAAGTGCACTTCTGCTCGACCTTCTCCCAAGTGTGTAAGGGACGTTCCGAGTGCAGGGACCACTCTGGAGGCCAACACTGAACACTCCTCAACTTCCTTGCAGCCTGGGTTTTGCCAGCTAATTCAGGGATACAGTTTTGGTTCAGCTCTCGCTGTCCTCCCATCCTGGCTAGCCTTAGGGTGAGGCACAGGGTCATGCTGAATTCTGCTGCTAGGTCTTTAATGAATGTATATACAAAAACTGAATTGTGGTGATTTCTGGTATCAACCAGGTTTTTGTTTTTGAGTTAAATAGAACCCACAAAAAGACTGGGGAAGATGACCTCACAGGACAGTTTGTTTGTTTCATTTCAGAGGGAAAAAGATTGAGGGACGGCTTTCTAGTTTAACGTCAAAAGGTCACACTGAATAAACTAAGACTTCAAAGATCGCTTTGGTAATCCTTTTACTAATCCCAAAGGCTCCGTCTCTGACTCCTCTACAGATCCATAGCAGTAAAGTGTGACGTTTCAGTACTTGGTGAACAACAACCCATTAGTCAAGTGTTTTTAAATGGCAGGTAGATTCCGTTGTTTCTTGGACTTCATAATAACATGCCACACCAGTGGCCCTTTTCCTTCACTTGTAATTATGCTATATATACATAAAAACATATACCGAAACAGAAATAGTAACATGTACTTCAGTATCTATACAATATACGGAATGAACAGACAAACTTAGTTACAGTAGCAAACAGCAGGTTTGTAATGGTTAATAGCAATGTTCAATGTACTCTATAATGGTTTTATGTTACAGTATCAGTTTAAAATAACTAACGTACATCATCTTTGTATATTGATGTCCAGTACCAGTTTTCCTGTGCCTGTGTATGTTCCATTGGCAGGAGCATTGCAGTTTCTTTTACTTTTTTATTTTTATTTTTTTTGCGAAAAGAAACAGTATTTATGTGATAAGATGTATAACGTGGTTGTGAACTTCTTGAAGTCAGCCATTTTGTTTTTGTGTTTGATTGTTGTAGTGAATGTTTTTTTTTTTTTATTCTTTGTAAATTCTTAACAGGGATTTTAGACTGCTTACTTGATGGTGGTATAATTGAGTTGAGTTTGTGGAGACCAGGGGGAAAAAAACGAATCCCACCAAAATGTTATTTTACAGTCTTCCATGTCTCCCTTACCACCCCCCTCTCTTTGGAAGCTTTGGTTGTACTTATGTCTTGTTTTATAGAAAGTGATAATGATGATACGTTTTTATTTATTTATTTTGTGTATTGGAACATCCATGAATTTACAGGTCAAGGTAGTTGCCGGGAACCTGCTTGAAAGAAGTTTGAAAAAAAAATACTTAACTGTATTTGTAATTTTATAATTGTTCCTTGTGTATAGAACTTATCAGCCTGAGAAGGGACGTGGCATCAAGGGGAGTTGGCGGTAGGACTTGGGAACGGTTAAACGGCTCTTCTTATGCCTTGAATATACCTTTGTCTTGTTAACACTTCCTCCTGAACTCCATGAGAATAATGATGATTATGATGATACTATTTTTCCCTATTAGTTGTACATCAGTGTTCTCTCATCTGTCACAGAAATGAAGGAAAGTTGAACCACAATAGTAAACCACAAACTACTTAAGGTTGAATGTATAATTAGGAAACACAATTGTACATAACTGTAAAAAGAAAAGTTTCTAATCATGTTTATTTTCTATGCACTTTTTTTATTTAAGTGATAGTTTAAATAATAAACATGTCTCGTTTACTCTTTCTTAAGGCTCTGTCTCCGTTTCTGTACCTTTGTTCTGTCAACCTAGAATATAGTCCACGTATGTGTTAGTGAGAACATGCTGGGTTAGATTTCCCCGATTTAGCGACGCAACGTAGGCTTACAAATGTTTTTAACCATGCATTGTTCCTACAACGGCCGACGATGTAACATGCGTTTTCCAAAACGCCACGCAGAAAGGGCGTTCGCCAAGTGTCGTTTGGAGCATGTAGATACTGCTAGGATCGAAAGAAAGGCAGTGCTGCTCTCTGATCAGATTTCTCCATGCAAATCTTAATGTTAACATTGTAATTATTTCACAATCCTGATGATGGATCGGCACCTAGAGAGAGACATCACCTTATGACTACAAATATTGAGGCGGCTTATTCTAATGCTTACTCTGATGCACTAAATCGCATTCATTTGGCACATTGCGCACTTTACATATGATGAAAAATATTCAGGCAAAATATAGACAGTACCCTACAAATTACTAAATTGACTGAACATGAAGTTGATTTCAATATCTTTGAAATGCACTGTATATATATCTTTGAAGAACACCGTCCTAATATTGACTTTCACCACCCCCTTTTGCCTTCAGAAAAGCCTCAATTTGTCAGGGCATAGATTACAAACTCAATCGTTCTACAGGGATGCTGGCCCATGTTGACGAATGTTTCCCACAGTTGTGTCAAGTTGGCTGGATGTCCTTTGGGTGGTGGACCATTCTTGATACACACGGGAAACCGTTGAGTGTGAAAAACCCAGCAGCGTTGCAGTTCTTGACAAACCGGTGCACCTACTGCCGTACCGCGTTCAAAGGCACTCAAATATTGTCTTGCCCATTCACCCTCAATGGTGCACACACAATCCCTTTCCAATGCTTAAAAATCTATCCCCTTCATCTACACTGATTGAAGTGGAGTTTACAAGTGACAGTAAGGGATCATAGCTTTTTACCTAGATTCACCTCAACGCACTTTAGCTGTTTTGAGGCAGTTGGTACATATCGAGAGTTTCAGTGCACTTTTAGGAACTATGGTTTTGGGAAACTGCTAAGAGATTGAACAATGCTCCTACAAAGGTTCTAATGATGAATTTAGCCTTGGGATGCTTTTGGGAAACCGTGGCCAGATCTGTGTCACTCCTTGTTCAGTTCTCAGTTTCTATGTTTATGAACCCCATAGTACCCTATTGTAAAAAGTGTATCCCACTGATATAAAGTGTGAGGTATGAAGTTTATCTAGTTTGCAAACTCAACTTGATTTCCTCGGTTGACAACCTATTTTGAAGGCAGCAGGGTAACCCAAACTATAACAAAGCCAAAATTAAGTTGTCAATTCAGAATACAAATCTAGGTCATAAATACTTCCATTGTAATGCAACTTCCAAACGTGTAGTAGCAGATAATCATCTTTGGTCAACTGAGAAGCAGTTTGTGTTATAGAAATAATAAGCAGTGTTTTGGGTTTAGTGCTCCAGGACACAACAGGTGGCACCTCAGATATAATCCTGCTAGCAGCCCTCTGATTGAGCAGATCACATTTCACTAGATATTTTTCTCCCAGACCTGGGATTCCTCAGATCAGCTAACCAGATCACCCCACTGATACTAGCGTGCCTCTACCTTTTAAAGCTTAATTCACATGTTCATTGCTTTTCCAGCCAGCTCCTCAGATGGAACGAGAGAGCTGGAGGAAAGAAATTGAGAGCTAGTGTTAAAGAGAGTGGCTGCAGAGATGAAGAAAGACTGAATTCTCTATGGACTGCTGGAGAAAATCGAAATAAAAGAGGTGTTGGATTAGGGATAGGAGAGCGCAAAGGAGGAAATTAGGAGGGAAGAGGTTGAGAGGAAAGAGGAGGCAATGCAGAGAAATGTAGCAGAGAAGGACAAACAGGGTGAGGAAGGAGGAGAAGAAGCGGGAGGAGGTCGTTATGAAAGACAAGTGTCTGGATAGACAAAGTGAAACTGGAGAAAAGTTGGAGTCGGACAAGGAGAAAGAAGTTGAAGAGGAATAAAATAGTGGAAAGGTTGACTGGATAAGAGATGGAAGAAAATGAAAGGAGATGGTCAGAATGAAAACCGATGTGGAAGAGAAGGCAAAGGTGAAGAAAGAAGTTGGAGGGATTGAAGAAGATGAGAGGCAAAAGAGAGGGAGAAAAGAGAACAAAGTGGAGATATTTGAGAAATGGAATGACGAGGTGGAGTGTGTGAAGCTGGATATGGAGGAGAAGATGTAAGTAGAGAGGGTGAGGACAAGAAAGAGAAAGACATACAGGAACTCAAGTCCTTCTGCTCACCCGATCTAGAATTCCTTACAATCAAGTGCCGGCCATTTTACCAACCAAGAGAATTCTCGTCACTCACAGCTGTGTGCCTTCCCCCTCAAACAGACAACAGGACGGCCATCAAGGAACTTCACTGGACTATATGCATACTGGAAACCATGCATCCTGCGGCTGCATTTATTGTAGCTGGGGATTTTAACAAAGCAAATTTGAGAACAAGTCTACCTAAATTCTTCCAGCATATTGATTGCGAATCCACCGAATCCACCACATGCGGAACACCCTCGACCACTACTACTCTAACTTCTGTGATGCATACAAAGCCCTCCCCCGCCCTCCCTTCAGCAAATCCGACCACTGAGGCCATCTTGCTCCTTCCGTCTTATAGGCAGAATCTAAAACAGAATGTACCAGTGACGAGAACCATTCAACGCTGGTCCGACCAATTGGAAGCCACGCTTTAAGATTGTTTTGAACACGCGGACTGGAATATGTTCCGGTCAGCCTCAGAGAACAACATTGACCTATACGCCGACTCGGTGAGTGCGTTTATAAAGAAGTGCATTTGAGATGTTGTACCTACTGTGACTATTAAAACCAGAAACTGTGGATGGATGGTGGCATTCGCGCAAACCGAAAGCGCGATCCACCGCATTTAACCATGGAAAGAGGTCTGGGAATATGTTTGAATATAAACAGTGTAGCTATTCCCTCAACAATACAATCAAACAAGCGACTGCAAGTACAGGGACAAAGTGGATTCGCAATATAAGGGCTCAGGCACGAGACGTATGCGGCAGGGTCTACAGGAAAACATGGACTACAAAAAGAAATCCAGCCACGTCACGAACACCGACGTCACGCTTCCAGACAAACTAAACACTTTCTTTGTCTGCTTTGAGGATAATACAGTACCACCGTCGCGACCCGCTAACATGGACTGCCCCCTCCTCCTTCTCCATGGTTGACGTGAGAAAAACATTTAAACGTGTTAACCCTTGCAAGGCTGCTGACCCAGACGGCATCCCTAGTTGCGTCCTCAAAGCATGCACAGACCAGCTGGCTGGTGTGTTTACGGATATATTCAATCGCTCCCTATCCCAGTCTGTTGTGCCCACATGCTTCAAGGTGGCTACCATTGTTCCTGTACCCAAGAAGAAAAAGATAACTGAACTAAGTGACTACCGCCCCATAGCACTCACTTCTGTCATCATGAAGTGCTTCGAGAGACTAGTCAAGGATTATATCATCTCCACCTTACCGGCCATCCTAGACCCACTTCAGTTTGCATACCGCCCCAACAGGTCCACAGACGAAGCAATCGCCATCACACTGCCCTATCCCATCTGGACAAAAGGAATACCTATGTAATAATGATGTTCATTGACTACAGCTCCGCATTCAACACCATAGTACCCTCCAAGCTCATCATCAAGCTGGAGGCCTTGGGTCTCGACCCTGCCCTAGGCAATTGGGACCTGGACTTTCTGACGGGCCACCCCCAGGTGGTGCAGGTAGGAAACAACATCTCCACTTCGCTGACCTTCAACATTGGAGTGCCACAAGGGTGCGTGCTCAGTCCCCTCCTGTACTCCCTGTTCTTCAAACTCAGGAGGCTGAAGAAATTTGGCTTGTCACCCAAAACCCTGACAAACTTTTACAGACGCAAGGCTCTCCAGAAGGTGGTGTGGTCTGCACAACGCATCACCGGGAGCAAACTACTTGCCCTTCATGACATCTACAGCACCCAATGTCACAGGAAGGACAAAAAGATCATCAACAACATCAACCACCCGAGCCACTGCCTGTTCACACCATCCAGAAGGCCAATTTAATCATGTTTACATATCTTACATTACTCATATCACATGTACAGTTGAAGTCGGAAGTTTACATACACTAGGTTGGAGTCATTAAAACAAATTTTTAACCACTCCACAAATTTCTTGTTTAAACTATAGTTTTTGTAAGTCGGGTAGGACATCTGCTTTGTGCATGACAAAAGTAATTTTTCCAACAATTGTTTACAGACAGAGATTTTCATTTATAATTCACTGTATCACAATTCCAGTGGGTCAGAAGTTTACATACACTAAGTTGACTGTGCCTTTAAACAGCTTGGTAAATTCCAGAAAATGATGTCATGGCTTTAGAAGCTTCTGATAATTGACATCATTTGACATCATTTGAGTCAATTGGAGGTGTACCTGTGAATGTATTTCAAGGCCTACCTAACTTCAATCTCAATACCTCTTTGCTTGACATCATGGGAAAATCAAAAGAAATCAGCTAAGACCTAAAAAAAAAAAAAAGCCAAGACCTCCACAAGTCTGGTTCATCCTTCCTTGGGAGAAATTTCCAAACGCCTGAAGGCACCACTACTTTGATGCGAAAAGTGCAAATCAATCCCAGAACAACAGCAAAGGACCTCGTGAAGATGCTGGAGGAAACAGGTACAAAAGTATTTTTTGGAGAAATATCCTCTGGTCTGATGAAACAAAAATAGAACAGTTTGGCCATAATGACCATTGTTATGTTTGGAGGAAAAACGAGGAAGCTTGCAAGCTGAAGAATACCATAACAACCGTGAAGCGTGGGGATGCTTTGCTGTAGGAGGGACTGGTGCACTTCACAAAATAGATGGCATCATGAGGAAAGAAAATTATGTGGATATATTGAAGCAACATCTCAAAAAATCAGTCAGGAAGTTAAAGCTTGGTCGCAAATGGGTCTTCCAAATGGACAATGACCACAAGCATACTTCCAAAGTTATTAGAGTGGCCATCACAAAGCCCTGACCTCAATCCTATAGAACATTTGTGGGCCGAACTGAAAAAGGTCTGCAAACCTGACTCAGTTACACCTGGTCTGTCAGGAGCAATGGGCCAAAATTCACCCAACTTATTGTGGGAAGCTTGTGGAAGGCTACCCGAAACTTTTGACCAACTTCTTACGGTTGAAATACCGCTTAATGGAATCGATATGACAACAGCCAGGGAAAGTGAAGGGCGCCAAATTCAAACAACAGAAATCTCATAATAAAAATTCCTTAAACATACAAGTATTTAACACCATTTTAAAGATAAAAGTGTTGTTAATCCCACCACAGTGTCCGATTTCAAAAAGGCTTTACAGAGAAAGCACACCAAACCATTATGTTAGGTCAGCACCTAGTCACAGAAAAACACAACCATTTTTCCAGCCAAAGAGAGGAGTCACAAAAAGCAGAAATAGAGATAGAATGAATCACTAACCTTTGATGGTCTTCATCAGATGACACTCATAGGACTTCATGTTACACAAGACATGTATGTTTTTTCAATAAATCTCAGTTTACATTGGCGCGTTATGCTCAGTAATGTTTTGCTTCCAAAACATCTGATAATTTTGCGGAGAGCCACATCAATTTACAGAAATACTCATAATAAACATTGATAAAAGATACAAGTGTTATGCGTGGAATTATAGACATACTTCTCCTTAATGCAACCGTTGTGTCAGATTATTTTTTTTAAAGCACACCATGCAATAATCTGAGTACAGCGCTCAGACACAAAAACAAGCCATACAGAAACCCTCCATGTTGTGGAGTCAACAGAAGTCAGAAATAGCATTATAAACATTCACTTACCTTTCAAATCAAATCATTTGATTTGACTTACCTTTGATGATCTTCATCACAATGCACTCCCAGGAATCCCAGTTCCACAATAAATGTTTGTTTTGTTCGATAAAGTCCATAATTTATGTCCAAATACCTCCTTATTGTTCGCACGTTTAGTTCACAAATCCAAATTCATGAGGCGTGAATACTAGGTCCAGACGAAAAGTCAAAAGGTTCCGTTACAGTTCGTAGAAACATGTCAAACGATGTATAGAATCAATCTTTAGGATGTTTTTTTTATCATAAATCTTCAATATTCCAACTGGAGAATTCCTTTGTCTTTAGAAATGCAATGGAACGCAGTTACCTCTCATGGGCGCACGTGTGATCAGCTCATGGCCTTCTGCCGGACCTCTAGTTGAAAGCTCTCATTCTCTCCTCCTTCACAGTAGAAGCCTCAAACAAGGTTCTAAAGACTGTTGACATCTAGTGGAAGCCTTAGGAAGTGCAATCGGACCAAATTTACACTGTATCTTGAACAGGCAAAGAGTTGAAAAACTACAAACCTCAGATTTCCCACTTCCTGGTTGGGTTATTTCTCAGGTTTTTGCCTGCCATATGAGTTCTGTTATACTCACAGACATCATTCAAACCGCTTTAGAAACGTCAGAGTGTTTTCTATCCAAACCTACTAATAATATGCATATCTTAGCTTCTGGGCCTGAGCAGCAGGTAGTTTACTCCGGGCACCTTATTCATCCAAGCTACTCAATACTGCCCCCCAGACATAAGAAGTTTTAATTAAACAATTTAAAGGCAATGCTACCAAATACTAATTGAGTGTATGTAAACTTCTGACCCTGGGAATGTGATGAAAGAAATAAAAGATTAAATACATCATTCTCTCTACTATTATCCTGACATTTCACCTTCTTAAAATAAAGTGTGGATCCTAACGGACCTAAAACAGGGAACTTTTACTTGGATTAAATGTCAGGAATTGTGGAAAAACTGAGTTTAAATGTATTTGGTTAAGGTGTATGTAAACTTCCGACATCAACTGTATTTTATACCATCTATAGTACAATGGAAACATTGGAGTTGTCACAAATAGCAAACTAAGATGAATCAAGCACACTATAATGAACAATATAAATGCAACATGCAACAATGTCTAAGATTTTACTGAGTTACAATCCCCATATGAGGAAATCAGTCAATTGAAATAAATTCATTAGGCCCTAATCTATGGATTTCACATGACAGGGAATACAGATATGCATCTGTTGGTCAGAAATATATTTTTAAAAATGCTTTTTTTGTCCCTAGCACAAGGTGCACCTGTGTAATGATCATACTGTTTAATCAGCTTCTTGATATGCCACACCTGTCAAGTGGATGGATTATCTTGGCAAAGGAGATATGCTCACTAACAGGGATGTAAACACATTTGTGCTCAAAATATGAGCTTAATAAGTTTTTTGTGTGTATGGACAATTTCTGGGACATTTATTTCAGCGCATGAAACTATTTTTGTTCAGTATACCTTCATTTGACATGTAATATACCCAGGTGGTCCTGTGAAACAATGATAGCATAAAGAAATTGCGCTATTGACCTATGTGTACAACATAATCAGTGCAGAATTTACAACTTTGAAATGTTATAGTTCCACGACATTTGTGAATCTTTCATGCCACTCGCTTAGGGCCTCCAAAAGGCTGGGGTCAGCCCTGGTTCAGTCTGTCATGATTACTTTAATGATTACTTTTGCTGTATAAATGAAAGGAACATCTAAGGCAGGGATCATCAGCTAGATTCAGCTGCTGGAATATTTTTTACAGGCTGTTATTGAGCAGGGGACAAAATATGCTTATATTTCTAATGGTAATTGAAACCATGTATAAATCTGCTCCATCACAGTGCAGTTATGGCTACTGAGTTCAACACGAGGCTTGTGAAGTCCTTTGTGAAATAGTTTCATTGCCTAAAGAGTGAAAAGGAAAAATCAAGGTTTCGGATTTCAAAGAGCCATTGCCAACCCCTTCTTGACCAATGTCCCATAAACAGTGCTGTAATGTAAAATACCAAACCAAAGTGTAGAAACATGGAGGTTCCACCCTAAATGTGACCAAGCCTAAACAGTCCCACCAATGTAGTCTGTACCTGTAGCAGTCATCAGTGACATACATACTACTAACTTAAGGTGGTGTCTTTGTAAATGCTGTAGCAGAATTTAGGGATACATACAGTGGGGAGAACAAGTATTTGATACACTGCAGATTTTGCAGGTTTGTTACTAATGATTTTCTTTGAGACTGTGGTCCCAGCTCTCTTCAGGTCATAGACCAGGTCCTGCCATGTAGTTCTGGGCTGATCCCTCACCTTCCTCATGATCACTGATGCCCCACGAGGTGAGATCTTGCATGGAGCCCCAGACCGAGGGTGATTAACCGTCATCTTGAACTTTAATTTTCTAATAACTGCGTCAACAGTGGTTGCCTTCTCACCAAGCTGCTTGCTTATTGTCCTGTAGCCAATCCCAGCCTTGTGCAGGTCTATAATTTTAACCCCGATGTCCTTACACAACTCTCTGGTCTTGGCCATTGTGGAGAGGTTAGAGTCTGTTTGATTGAGTGTGTGGACAGTTGTCTTTTATACAGGTAACGAGTTCAAACAGGTGCAGTTAATACAGGTAATGAGTGGAGAACAGGAGGGATTCTTAAAGAAAAACTAACAGGTTTGTGAGAGCCGGAATTCTTACTGGTTGGTAGGTGATCAAATACTTATGTCATGCAATAAAATGCAAATTCATTACTTAAAAATCATACAATGTCATTTTCTGGATTTTTGTTTTAGATTCCGTCTCTCACAGTTGAAGTGTACCTATGATAAAAATGACAGACCTCTACATGCTTTGTAAGTAGGAAAACCTGCAAAATCGGCAGTGTTTCAAATACTTGTTCTCCCCACTGTACATGCTGGTGTGCATGGAGAGACAGCAATCAAAGTGAGTGATAGTTCCGTAAAATAGGTCACATCCTCTTTAAGAGTGGCTGCAAATGGTTAAGTGAGATGTGGGATGTTTATTTCACATTCCTCAATCAGCTCAAAACTGACAGGAGGAGAGGATTCCAGCCAAAGTCTCTATTGTTTCAATTTCGGGAGAAAATCGGAAGAAAGAAAAACGTTGCTTCACTCTAAGATAACATAGCATAACTTCAAGTCTCTCCCTGTCTCTTAATTCTCGCAAAACTGATCAACTGTCTCGGCGTTAAGGCTAATAATTAAGAATCCTCTGATTCGAAGGCCTTTACTGCTTTTTGAGGAGTTCACAATATGACGCGTAGGCTGTAACAGCAGTTAACAGCATTGCTCAAGTTTTCCAGGACTTTGACTCTGTGTATAGTGGATACATATCCCTGACCAGTGACCACAACCCCTTGATCTTCTCCCACTGTTTATGTTTGGGAAAGAGATTCCTCCAGTCTCAAATCTTTAAATCGTATGTAATCTGCCAACCTTTGTTATCCTCGCTGCACCTCCTTTTCACCACTCCCTCGCTTTCCTGATTTCTCAACATCTCTCTTGTTCTGATCCTGATCTTATTGTTTGACTTATTGACAACTTATTTTCCTCTTTATTATTTGACGTGGGGAGACTTCAAATATTTCCCTCCTACTCTCACTATATTTTCCTCTCTGTCTCCCACCCTCCCTCTTTCTAGTTTGCTTTCATTGCCGTTTCCTTCCCAGGCTGAGAGTTCTCCTCTTTTCCCAGGCTCTTTGGCTGAAAGCAGCAAAGATAACTTTGACTGTTTTCACTTCAGCACAAGGCAAAGACTGCTGCTCCTAAGGACTTTTGGACGTTGACTGGTAAACTTTCTCTTCAAATAATCCCTGATTGAAAATGGTTGTATATGTTTGCTGTCTGCTGTGAGTAGGGGTGGCTCAACATGATCTACAATAAGGAAAATCATCTATTTAACATTGAGAATATTTTGCTGCCACGCAAACAGTCAGTAAAGGAATGGAGGAGTGTATGTTTCATAGGCAACTAATTTTGTTTTGCAAATGTGTTGATGAATTCCTATGTAATTGGAATATAAATGTCTTATTGAAGTAACAAATAATGTAGCATATTCGTCACACTGGCTATCATATTCAAATAGCATACATTTTTTCAAACCAGTGATAACACTGCTGCTATCCTTATCAGAACCGTTTTATACTGGGATTCTTTGTGATACTGCTAACATCCCCTGTATGTTATTGGATGGTTAGTTGCTCAGAAAGTTGCAACAATACATACCAATGTATTACTGTACTTTGCATATCGTACTCCCACGCAAACAAAATGGGAGTTTGTGGTCATTATAGGGGATAGAGATACAGAGGTCTGCAGCGTCTCAGAATCCAGTGTTTATCCTGTCTGTCTGTTCTTCCTCAGAATGCTGACACAGCTTTTGGCTAGTTTCTCCACAGGCCAGCCCTCTCTGCTCTGCACGGGTCTTTAAATGCTGCCATAAAGAATACAGCAGCTGAGGCCGAAATATATACCACTGACTCACGAAGGTGGCAGTGAGCTGAAAATAACCTGGAAGACGTTGAGGATTTCATCTTTTATCAAAGGTCTTTTCTGGCCTTAAAGTAATATTTGCTCGTAGTGAGCACACTACACGCTGGAAGTCCTTATTTGACGATTGTTCTATGGTATGGCTAAAACGGATGTTTGAATATGGGCATATGCTGTGGCAGCGATTTCAAATGTTCAATGTGAGCATAATGTTGTGTGATCAAGTTGCACAGCTCTCTACCACAGGGTCCGTTCTTGCTATCGGCAAATTGATTGTGAGGTTCCCTGTCGTTCCCAGTGTCTGTATGTTCAGGCCTTGTGAGGCTTGTCCTTGTGCTGCAGTCCCATGGTAGCCAACAGTGTTAGTCTGGAGACATACTCTCTCACAGCTGGCTCCTCTCTTTCCCAGCACTGCTAAAGGAGGGGTCGGAGACACTCTTCCTCAATTCAACACGCTCAGGCTTACACACGCACGCACGCACGCACGCACGCACGCACGCACGGGACGGGACGGACAAGATGATCCTGAACTCACGCCAAAGGAAAGCAGGGATTAACACTGAGCTTTTGTTTTGAACTGTGTAAATAATGATTGCTTCCATTCTGGCACTGCTGCTCTCTTTAACATTTAATGTGAAACAGCTGTTTTAAAAACGGAGAAAACAAGTTTCCTGAAGTGCAGGTTACTGATGCCAACAGCTACAAGCAGATATAGGGTATGGACATAATCTGATTGCTCTTATAGCCTTTTAAAAAGGTGTAATGCCTGTCGGCCATAGGTGTACGCTCTCATTAAATGTACTGGGGGCCTATACTCCCAATGCTTTGTGTCCGTGGTATGAGGCGTCTTCTGTTATTCTTTTAGATGGTTACTCCCTCTCTCCAGTTGCATGCTTTCTCCCGGTCATCTGACCCCTCCTCTTAGATGTGTCCAGTTGAGTGAGAGTCCAAGACCTGCGACCAATGGGAAAGGAGTTGGACGTCTGTATTCACAATAAATGAATCTGTCCATAAGAAAAGCTGATTCAATCGCTACTATATGATATGTTACACTATATTACATGTTCTTTTTCTGCTCTCATTTCATATCATCATTCTTTGAAGGATATTTCCACTCATTTCAGCACATATCATTTATGGGTTCAAGTGTTGGTGTTATTAGATGTCCTTGTCATTTATGTAACCTTTGCGGTATGGTGCTTTTCCTATCATCTGCAGAACAAATCAATGAACTCCATATCTATTTATAAACTCACGGATGGAACACTATGTGGATCCCCTTGAAAAGTCAGTTCTAGAGAAAAGAGTATCAAGTAGAAAATGTATTTTCTATTCCTTTATGTTGACAGAGAATGTTTCTCCTCTACATAGTAGCATTGAAATGAAATCACTCCAGCTATGGCCCCTCCTCCTCCTCCCCGTTCTACTGGTCAACTTCTCCAACCAATTAGAAGACAACAAGATCCCGCCCAGTCTGTGTACGGGACACCCAGGTATCCCAGGCACCCCTGGGTTGCACGGAGGTGCTGGCCAACCAGGAAGAGATGGGAGGGACGGGCGTGATTCTGCCCCTGGGGAGAAGGGAGAGAAGGGAGTCGGGGGAGAGCCAGGTACAGTCACATCAGGGCACCATACTTTCTACAACATACTGTGGACTATAATGATCCATGAATCTTCCCTTGGTTCAATTGGTTTACTGTTGGTTCAAGTGTTATTGAATGAACAGTAGTAACAGGACTGTGTCTTTGCCCTATTCTCCCTAAAGGTGAAACAGGCTTTAGGGGCCTCACTGGAGACCAGGGGAACCCTGGAGATAAAGGAGACAGGGGGCAGTCGGGGGAGTGCGCCATCGCTCCCAAATCAGCCTTCAGCGCCAAGTTGTCCGAGGGCCGCACCAAGCCCGTGGCGGCGGAAGACGCTGTGCGCTTTGACAAGGTAACGCTCAACGAGCAGGGCGACTACGACATGGAAACAGGACGCTTTACCTGCAAAGTGCCCGGCGTCTACTACTTTGCGGTCCACGCCACCGTCTACCGGGCCAGCCTGCAGTTTGACCTGATGAAAAATGGTCACACGATGGCGTCGTATTTCCAGTTCTATGGGAACTGGCCCAAGCCAGCGTCTTTGTCCGGGGGCTCGCTGCTGCACCTCATCCCGGGCGACCAGGTGTGGGTACAGATGGCATTGGGAGAGTACAGTGGTTTCTACTCCAGCTCTAAGACTGACAGCACTTTCACTGGCTTCTTGGTGTACTCAGACTGGAAAAACTCTGCTGTCTTCGCCAAGGGCGAAGGGGTATAGACATTGGGGGGGGCCAAGTTTAGTATGGGGGCTGGGGGTTCTGCCTCAGAAAATATTTGAACATTTTAAACAAATTTACTGCCATTCTACATGATTCGTGGCTTCTTTAGAAGGAAACTCTGGTCTTTGCATAAACACATTAAGCAATAGGCTATGGCACATACCATACTGATGAGTTGTGATGATGAATCAGGTGAACTGTCGTGCTTTCAGCTGTGCTTCGGGTTAGCCATTTGACTGCTGCTGTGCGATGGTGAATCGTTTTAACAGACGACCTGACGTTGGCCCTACACCGTTTTTGATCTACATGCATCATCGTTTTTTTTTTGCCTTTACAAACAAAGACGGGGTTTAAATGAGACATGTTGGCTCCTGCAGTTGGTAGGAATTAGCAACATAAGAAGGTTATATATCCAGTTTAGTGGTGGAGAGGTAAAGAGGATTCAAGAAGGCATCATACAGGTATGTGAGCTGTTTAGGGCTTCCAACTGTGACATCACTGACTGATGTCATGGTACTTAGACAGTATTTGTGGGAAGAAAACAAAAAGTTGTAAAGTATTCAAACGGAAGCCCTAAAATAGGCTTTTCACAATCTTTTAACGTCTCTGTCTGTGCAGCCCTCAGTTATGTCACCAATAAAAATGTCAACTCTCATGACTGGCTTTAATACCTAATACTGTGGCCAGGTAAGTACATCTATGGCAACACAACGAACAAGGACCCACAAGAGAGTGGACATCAGGCATGATGTGCTCAACAAGGACAATATGCCTGGTTCCACGTTACATATGAATGATTATGATTCAATGACAAGCCGACAGCTTGTCTGCCAGTATAATGGTGCTGTATTACTTCTAAGATTATAATGTTTATTATCCAAGAAGACCCCCCCCCCCCCCCAAAAAAAAGTGAAAAGAGACTATCAGCGTGGATTTATTTTCCACCGAGGCCCCTGTTTACTTCAGTCTAATGGCATCACCAAACACATGGGCTCCTCTCTTACTAAAGCAGAACTCACAGTAGGTGGAACTAGTGCCACAGCCACCCCACCAGCATTGTTATTGTTTTCAAGGTGAGGAAAAGTCGCGCAGCATGATGAAAAAAATTGCGTCATATATTGTGCTCTTCTATTGTGCGTGCAATGATGTCTGAGGGGAAAAACAGTGTGCTTTGATTTCAGTGACTTCTTTGTTGTTGTAATATTGCACATGGAGGTGGCTGTTTCACCACTGGGGATCTAAACTTCAAAGTACATTGACAGACTTGTAGCTACAGGCAGACACTCTTTACCTTGCGCTGCCAAAACCAGTGGAATGCTTCTCTTAACTGTTAAATATTCTCACTTTGAGACAATGAACTCATATTTTCCCCCATTTGCCCCAAACTCTTGGGCAAAAGGATGTTCCCAAAATACACTTCAATAGTTTTTGCCCTGAAGAAATGAGGGAACGGAGAGTTAAACAATCTTCCTCTCACTATTCACGTCACTCTTTTCCATTAGCTCAGGCCCTGTAAATCTCTCCCCCTCTCTCTCTGACAGCAAGAATTCCAAACAGTGATGAATGAGACAGTGATGTCATTCATTGACATAGCAAGCATGGGTGAGTGTCTAGAGGAGGAAAGTCAAAGAACAAGATAAAAAAAAAATACAAAGATACTGTATCACAACACATTCAGATCTTGTGTCTTAAAAACCTTTATGAAGCTGAATCTATTGCCTGCCTGGGGTTACTGATATAGAATGGTAAGAGTAACTTGCTCATTGATCCTATGGTGTGAAGGAGAGTCACTTTGTCCACATGATGGCAGAGTTGTATCACCACAGCACAGCAGATCCTCATTCAAAACGATTTGTGCCCATTGGTTACTGGAGGCAACATCTGTTACCAAGTGCCTCAAATATAAGAATTCACAAGTAATTTGTGAGCCAATTTATCTTGGTAGAATATGTAAGATAACAGTCTTTAGGGGTTGAAGTGCCCTGCTGGTTATAACAACAGTAGCTAAATGTTTAAATTACATTTACAAAGACATGAACTTATGGCCCACTTCCTTTTTTTCCTCATCCGGCCCAGCTCCAGCCCATATACTCTCCTCTCGTCGCCTTATTCATGGATAAATGTTTATGCAATGCATCCTTTCCTAGATTCCTATTCTACTTCTAATCCATCACAAAGTGAAGGGGGGATCTTGGAGTTTGAAGCAGTCCATGGCCCTACTGTGTGGGGGCGTGGGCATTGAGAGAGCTTTTTAAATAGTTCCCATTGGCTCAAGAACTATGGAATGTGTGTGCTGCATAATGGTAAGAGAAACTGAAGCAGACAGAGATAGGCCTACACTTCCTTTTAGAACAAGGCCCCGAGCCAACTGTGAACGCCTGTCTCCGGTGTGAGTAAGATGAACACTTAGGACAGGTCACGTCCATTGGTGCTGCACTCAGAAACGGAAATGAGAAGGGAACTATTCCACGAGATTGAACTATTTATATATAAAATTGTGTGCGCCCTCCTTACAATTCTGTGTCACTTAGTCTGTCACTGAACTCTGGACATTGTATGTCATTGCCAAATAGCGCCATCCCATTGATGATAACTACATTAGGATTTGGATTAGGATACATTAGGATTGACGAATCTTGTTCTCAGATGTGCCTTTACTCTTTGCTGACAGTATCTATGCATATCCCTCTGTCAAGAAACAGTAGAATTAGTATGTTTCCTTTGGTGATGTGATGGTGCCTTCTACAGATTGTCTCACTGGAG
Organism: Oncorhynchus nerka; assembly: GCF_034236695.1. Lineage (NCBI taxonomy): Eukaryota > Metazoa > Chordata > Actinopteri > Salmoniformes > Salmonidae > Oncorhynchus > Oncorhynchus nerka. Next base: position 51,926,110 of record NC_088406.1, read on the forward strand.
TCAAAAACCTACCCTCCCCAAAGACTTGGCCGATGTCATCAACACAGAACACTGGTCCAACGTGGTCCTACAATCATCAAAACATCTTTGATTATTCCACACACATTCAAATCTATCTCATAATGTGCTCATCTTTGATAATATTTTGTTTGACAGAATTGACAGTATGGCACTTCTACTGGTATGTACTATTAAAGGAATAGCAGAACTCACGTCTGAGGCGTAAAAATCAGCATAAAACACGCTCTTCTTCCAGTCCTGGTCAGTGAGGAGGAAGATGTCTAGAATGTTAGCTGGCAGGCTAAAGTTTTTATTTTACCTTTATTTAACTAGGCAAGTCAGTTAAGAACACATTCTTATTTTCAATGACGGCCTAGGAACAGTGGGTTAACTGCCTGTTCAGGGGCAGAACGACAGATTCGTACCTTGTCAGCTCGGGGGTTTGAACTTGCAACCTTCCGGTTACTAGTCCAACGCTCTAACCACTAGGCTACCCTGCCACCCCAGTTCCAAAGGCACCGAGCCTTCAGGTAGGATGTCCACTTCCGCTGTAAGGGTCCTCTGGCCACCCATGTCCCCATACACACCAACCACATAGAGGTAGACATGCTTGGTGTCAGTGGAGCCAACACATTTATATCAGATGATGACGTTAGAGCATATTATACAACTGTACCTTGCAGACCTGTGCCACTCGAGAAACCTTGAGCTGGTTTGGCAGGTCAAACTCCATGGCCTCTTCACTAAATAACAGACTTCATTGTCATCCCCGCTAAGGCTGTTAACGCTCTCGGGGACAACGTCCAAGTGTACCAAGGAGGGTTCTGAAATAAGATACAGTTCAGTTTTCTCAAGGAGATTGAAAACACAGAAATAATGCCACTTGGGTTTTATTATTTAAGGCATATTGAATAAAGAAAACATCCAATTCAAAACTGCAATATTTCTCTGTTGAGGTGTCTTTTAGCCATACAAATAAGGGCAGGATTCAATCTGATCGTGCATTGTCGAACAATGCGCCTTTTAAAGGGAATGTTCCCGCGCTGGAGATCATATTCACAGCAAATGCTGCATATGTCGGCTGAATAGAAATGTACCTCTATATATGCTACAACGCATGCTACAACGCATGATCGGATTGAATCCTGGCCTAAGACACGTTTGGACACACTGTCAGAGTATTCTGTAGCACTGAGTTAAAAGAGGCGGTAGAGCTAACTCTTAAAGGGAAATTCCAAAAGTGTTTCAACTTCACATCCAACATCTCCGGCACCACCCCAGCATCAACATAGATAAAATGGCGTGTTTCTATGTTTTGTAGTAAACAAGATAGAGGAAGATGTGTGTCCAATGACATCATCTGTGCATATCATGTGATTTTAACCAATTATGAGTAGGCATTGCCTACTAACTGGTTGATGATGTTATTGGAAACACTTATCTTCCTCTATCTTTTTTTCCACATATGTTGATGTTGGGGTGGTGCTGGAGATGATGAATAGGAAGTTGAAAATGTTGGAAATTTCCCTTCAATAGCCGGGGAGGAGTGATATCGGAACACCTGCTCAGTGCCCAGGAAGTTGACTGCTGTGGCTGAATAAAGGTCTGCCCCTGATCGATGAGGAACAATAGCAATCATCAGAACGAGAAATTACAGATCTCAAAAGAATGTAAAGAAGTCTATCCGTAATGTATTTTAGATCACAAACACAACTTTCGGTGTCGGTGCACTAGTCTAACACTCTGTCCTTGGTGTGGAGGCACTGTAGACATCATAAAGTAACAGTACTCACCAACCATGACGAGGTTGATCTCGGGGAAGGAGTCAAATGAAACTTTCCCTCTTCCCTTCTAGGGTCACCTTTTCGTTTGAGTAGGCATGTTTGGAGATCACAATCCATGTTTCGTTGCATGTAGAGGTGTACATTATTGCTGTTATCTTTAACCACTTTGAAAGGTAGTGGAGCCCCTCACAGACAGACAGAGGGAAGGTGTGTGATGTGTGTGTACAGTTAGTTCAGTGTTAATATCCAGAGTATGACAACTGCTTGAAGTCACATGATAGCGTCAAACAAGAATAGAGATGTTCTGTCCTGACTAGGTTATATATGTAATATTGTAGGCGTGGGTCCCACAAACAAACATCCAAATTGTCCAGAGTCTTAAGGATCTTGATATAGTCTCAGCATTCCAACTGGAATAGGATAAGGTTTGTATAATTATGTGGTTTGTTTCTAAAACATCTATCAGTATATTGCTTCAGAGTTGTCTGTGAGGAGCGATGCTGCATCATAGAATCCACTTGCTTCTGATTTTTTCCCCCTTGGTCTTGCATTCCTTTTACTGCTGCTCTGAGACCTGCCAGTAGACCTGCAACAACAGAGAGCTTCACATCTACAGGAGCGCTCTGGAGAGCAGAAAATACCACATACAGGTAACTGCCAAAAATAAAAGAAACACCAACATAAAGAGTCTTAATAGGGCGTTGGGACTGCACGAGCCGCCAGAACAGCTTCAATATGCCTTGGCATAAATTGAACAAATGTCCGGACCTCTATTGGAGGGATGCGACACCATCATTTGGTGTTTTGTTGATGGTGGTGGAAAACTCTATCTCAGGCGCCGCTCCAGAATCTCCCATAAAGTTCTCAATTGGGTTGGAATCTGATGACATAGACGGCCATAGCATATGGCTAACATCCTTTTCATGCTCATAAAACCATTCAGTGACCACTCGTGCCCTGTGGATTGGGGCATTGTCATCCTGGAGGAGACCACTCCTTCATTTTGGCAGTTACCTGAGCTTTATTAGACTACGTTTCTTACCACAGCCTTTTTTCGAGATGTCCATTAGGTCTAGGATGTACACGGCCTCTCAAGCTCCAAGGAACAGGAGACCCAGATCCTCTCTCAAAGTCATGGTGGATTATTAAAATAAATAAAAAAACAACTCTCTGAAATTTTTAACATACAAATTCCAAAAGAAAGAAATGATCTCACTCCAATACATTTTTATAAAAAGCAAAAATAGTTAAGATCTTGCTACCATTTAAAGGAATATACCTGTCTATTTGTGGAAAAATCACCCTGATTAACTCTTTAGTCATATCACAGTTTACCTATTTGCTTATGGTTTTGCCTACACCTGGTGACCTGCTTTTGAAATGATATGAACATAAAATATTCAATTTGATTTGGAACGGCAAGCGAGATAAAATTAAAAGGGCCTATTTATATAACGAATATGAATTTGGAGGGCAGAAATGATTAAATATTAAAGCATTAGATCTCTCACTAAAGGCATCAGTCATACAAAAGTTATACTTAAATCAAAACTGGTTCTCTAGTAAATTGGTATGAATGTCTCATCCTATGTTCAAGAAGGGCCTTTTCCCCTTTCTTCAGATTACACCTGCCCACTTTCAGTTGTTTGAAAAGGAAATAATCTCCAAAATATCTTTATTTTTTAAACAAGCCTTAGAAAGTTGGTTGCAATTTCAGTTTAATCCACCTGAAAATACAGAACAAATGATACAACAAATATTGTGGTTAAATTCAAATATACTAATTAATTTTTTTTTTGAAGAAATGTTAAAAAAGGTATATTTTTTGTGAATGATATCATAAATAGGACTGGTGGAGTTATGTCACACATGCAGCTAACACAGACATATGGAAATGTCTGCCCAAAATTACAACCAATTAATTGCAGCATTACCACAAAAATGGAAGAGGCAAGTAGAAGGGCAAAAAATTAAGGAACTTGTATGTCGGCCCTGTATTAAAGAACATAAATGGTTAAAGAAAGGTGTGATGAATAAAAACATATACCAATTTCATTTAAGGACCAAAAAAATGACAGCTGTGCAATATAAATTAAAATATAGTTGGGAAGAGATTTTCGATGTACCCATTCCATGGCACATGGTTTATGAATTGATACGCAAAACAACGCCGGATTCAAAACTTCAAATTTTTCAATTTAAATTACTATACAAAATTCTTGCAACTAATAGAATGTTATATACAGTGTGGAGAACAAGTATTTGGGCTACATTTGGGCTACAGGACAATAGGCAAGCAGCTTGGTGAGAAGGCAACAACTGTTGCCGCAATTATTAGAAAATGGAAGAAGTTCAAGATGACGGTCAATCACCCTCGGTCTGGGGCTCCATGCAAGATCTCGCGATACATGGCCCTCGTGGGGCATCAATGATCATGAGGAAGGTGAGGGATCAGCCCAGAACTACACAGCAGGACCTGGTCATTGACCTGAAGAGAGCTGGGACCACCGTCTCAAAGAAAACCATTAGTAACACACTATGCCGTCATGGATTAAAATCCAGGTCCCCCTGCTCAAGCCAGTGCATGTCCAGGCCCGTCTGAAGTTTGCTAATGACCATCTGGATGATCCAGAGGAGGAATGGGAGAAGGTCATGTGGTCTGATGAGACAAAAATAGAGCTTTTTAGTCTAAACTCCACTCGCCGTGTTTGGAGGAAGAAGAAGGATGAGTACAACCCCAAGAACACCATCCCAACCGTGAAGCATGGAGGTGGAAACATCATTCTTTGGGGATGCTTTTCTACAAAGGGGACAGGACGACTGCACCGTATTGAGGGGAGGATGGATTTTCCATGTATCGCGAGATCTTGGCCAACAACCTTCCCTCAGTAAGAGCATTGAAGATGGGTCATGGCTGGGTCTTCCAGCATGACAACGACCCGAAACACACAGCCAGGGCAACTAAGGAGTGGCTCCGTAAGAAGCATCTCAAGGTCTTGGAGTGGCCTAGCCAGTCTCCAGACCTGAACCCAATAGAAAATCTTTGGAGGGAGCTGAAAGTCCGTATTGCCCAGCGACAGCCCCGAAACCTGAAGGATCTGGAGAAGTTCTGTATGCAGAAGTGGGCCAAAATCCCTGCTGCAGTGTGTGCAAACCTGGTCAAGAACTACAGGAAATGTATGGTTTCTGTAATTGAAAACAAAGGTTTCTCTACCAAATATTAAGTTCTGCTTTTCTGATGTATCAAATACTTATGTCATGCAATAAAATGCAAATTAATTACTTAAAAATCATACAATGTGATTTTCTTGATTTTTGTTTTAGATTCCGTCTCTCACAGTTGAAGTGTACCTATGATAAAAATTACACGCCTCTACATGCTTTGTAAGTAGGAAAACCTGCAAAATCGGCAGTGAATCAAATACTTGTTCTCCCCACTGTATATCCATCCTGCCCTGCCTAAAATCTTGGAAAGCCAAGTTAATAAACCATTTCGGATTCCACCGTACCTTCTCCACTAGGCAGTCTGGTTTCCGAGCTGGTCATGGGTGCACCTCAGCCACGCTCAAGGTCCTAAACGATATCATAACCGCCGATAAAAGACAGTACTGTGCAGCTGTCTTCATCGACCTGGCCAAGGCTTTCGACTGTCAATCACCGCATTCTTATCGGCAGACTCAATGGCCTTGTCTTCTCAAATGACTGCCTTGCCTGCTTCACCAACTACTTCTCAGAGTGAGTTCAGTGTGTCAAATCGGAGGACCTGTTGTCCGGACCTCTGGCAGTCTCTATGGGGGTGCCACAGGGTTTTATTCTCGTGCCAACTCTTTTCTCTGTATACATCAATGATGTCGCTCTTGCTGCTGGTGATTCTCTGATCCACCTCTACGCAGACGACATCATTCTGTATACATCTGGCCCTTCTTTGGACACTGTGCTAAGAAACCTCCAAACGAGCTTCAATGCCATACAACATTCCTTCCGTGGCCTCCAACTGTTTTTAATGCTAGTAAAACTAAGTGCATGCTCTTCAACCGATTTCTGCCCGCACCCTCCCGCCCGACTAGCATCACTACTCTGGACGGTTCTGACTTAGAATATGTGGGCAACTACAAATAGCTAGGTGTTTGGTTAGACTGTAAACTCTCCTTTCAGACTCACATTAAGCATCTCTAATCCAAAATTAAATCTAAAATCGGCTTCCTATTTCGCAACAAAGCCTCTTTCACTCATGCTGCCAAACATACCCTCGTAATAAAACTGACTATCCTATCGATCCTTGACTACGGCGATTTCATTTACAAAATAGCCTCCAACACTCTACTCAGCAAACTGGATGTAGTCTATCACAGTGCCATCCGTTTTTACCACCAAAGCCCCATATACTACCCACCACTGCGACCTGTACGTTGGCTGGCCCTCACTACATTGGCTCCAGGTCATCTATAAGTCTTTGCTAGGTAAAGCCCCGCCTTATCTCAGCTCACTGGTCACAATAGCAACACCCACCTGTAGCACGCGCTCCAGCTGGTATATTTCACTGGTCACCCCCAAAGCCAACACTTACTTTGGCCGCCTTTCCTTCCAGTTCTCTGCTGCCAATGACTGGAACGAATTGCAAAAATCTCTGAAGCTGGAGTCATATCTCCCTCTCTAACTTTAAGCATCAGCTGTCAGAGCAGCTTACCGATCACTGTACCTGTACACAGCCAATCTGTAAATAGCACACCCAACTACCTCATCCCCATATTATTACTTACCCTCTTTCTCCTTTGCACATCTCTACTTCCACATCATCATCTGCACATTTATCACTCCAGTATTAATGCTAATTTGTAATTATTTCCACCTCTATATTGCCTACATTCCTACTCTTCTACATTTGCACACACTGTAGATAGATTTTTCTATTTTTATTTTCTTTTGTGTTATTGACTGTACATTTGTTTAAGTGTAACTGTGTTATTGGTTTTGTCATACTGCTTTGCTTTATCGTGGCCAGGTCGCAGTTGTAAATGAGAGCTTGTTTTCAACTGACCTTACTGGTTAAATTAAGGTGAAAAGCACAAGGTGCCCACAATACAAAACCATTTCACACGTGTATAATGATCGTGCCGTTTAATCGCCTTCTTGATATGTCACACCGTTTAGGCGGATGGATTATCTTGGCAAAGGAGGAATGCTCACTAACAGGGATGTAAACAAATGTGCGCATACACATTTTTTTTAAAATAAGATTTTGGTGCTTATTTTTATGGGATCTTTATTTCAGCTCATGAAACATGGAACCAACACTTCACATGTCACAGATGGGATATATTTAGAAAATACTTTGGGAATTAAGTCCCAGAAGTTATAAACCACAAAACTCTAATGAATAACTAGTTCCTGGAGGAAGTGGTCCCCGATGTCCAGTAGAGTCCCCTTTCCTGACCCCTTCCTACACCCATCACCCCCAGCTGCTGCTCTTCACTTGGTTCCCTCTCCTCACAGATGGGGAAGTCTGGTGCAGGGGATGGCTACTTTCTCACATTCAGAGATACTATCACCAGGGTTAGCATAATGGCTACATTTATATGGAGTCTTCAACATCCCCATCCTACTTGGTTTTCAAGACAATCTAGCAGTTTTAGTGAACTTCAGAGTGGTGGATCAAAATAGAAATATTGGCAATGGTGGCATAGCAATGGTAGGAAATAGGACTTTTTAACTAATCCAAGTTCAAAATGTATGTTGGAAACATTGCCCTATCATTTCGAAGTTTGACTCAAGACATTACCAATGTCTGGTGCATGTAATATCAAACACTTATTTGGGGATTCATTGGTCAAGAGGACCGGAATCAATTATACATTAAACATGGTTTTATCCACAAGGAAATAATAGCCTTGATTATCTCAAAGATGCTGACGCATCTAGTGCTGATATGATCTATTAAGATGAGCAAAGCATCCTGTAAAACAGAACTGGCTGTGACGCTGTTCTCTTTCTGGTGGATTGTGGCAAACCTAGGTTTGCTCACACAAGCTGGTAAACCCAATCTGTAACAAAAACCCAGTCTATTGACTGCTCTGAACAGGGATGCAAAGTAAATAGTGAAAATGCATCAAAGACATTTTTTTTTCACAACAGAAAAACAATACCGAAAGATTGTTCGTTTATTGTCTCACAGACATTTGTCATTCTCATTCGTGAGTATGGCCACATTCAGAAACATTTATAAAACAAAATAAATGTGTACATGACACATTTATCCTCTTTTATCGAGACTTAGAGGAGAAATTAGGGTTAAGATTTTTCAACTATGCAGCTCAGGGATTCAAACCAGCAACCTTTCAGTTACAGGCCCACTACTCTTAACCACCTGCTACCCCATTCATGGCTTATTGCAACGTCCATAACTTTGTGCCATGTCCCCTGGATACACAGGTCAGTCTTCCTAGACAAAATAAGCCATGTGAATGGCAACATGTGTGGTCTGTGGTAAGAGTCCACTGTATATGTAGACAGGAATGTCACACAATGATTAAAGGGCTTTGGGAAAAGAGGTCAACTCAGAATATAACCTAGAATTTACTCTGGACATCAAAAATATAATATGCCTAATCATTTTTCATATTGTATCAATATAATGTCACGTCAGATAATTCATGGGCCCAACCTTTTCTCTCTCCAGATTTTTATCAATATTTCACATCATAGACCATTCTTGGTTTTATAGTTATTATATTTTTTTACATAGGGTGTTAAGAAAATGGCAGGCCTTTTGGAAAATGTTGGTTTGGCACTAGATAAAAGGCAAAGTATTGAATGAGTGATTACAGCATCTGTTGAAATAACAGACCCATGTTAAGACTTCTGATTGGAACAAAGACAGTGGGAAATGATTATAGGCTACACAATGTCAATGAGACTAAGACAGTCACAGGACATCAGTCACACTATGGTTCACGTTCTGGCTCCTCTGTCACAATATTGAAGTCAGTCCATCGTGTTTGACCCCAAAATATATTACGGGCAGAGCCTATCCAACATTTATGAAACCTTGGCCCAAAAAAGGCATATCAAATATGACTCACCAGCCTTTTGCTTTTATTGTCACTTAACAGGCCTTTCTCCAACACTTGCAATCTAATTCAATAACCATTGCAGTTTGTGCTGTAAATCTTCAACATGGCATTTCACAGAGCTTTGATCAATACTTATTTTGAGCAAAGAGACAAAATTGAAACAAGGAATTATGAACCCATTACTGACTAATGGTGGTAATTGTGAACATATCAATGTTTGATCACAAGTTAAAAACATTTTAAGAACTATAAAGATGAATAAACCTTGTGTGGAGCATAAATTAGGTAGTGTTCATGTGTCAGCATAGTGGAAAGAATTGGCTATAGTGACAAAAATGATGGAATAATAATTTGAACAAAACCAACATTTTTTTTCATATGACAAGACAGATAGATCTGGTTAATAATTTCTGACACTGATATTTTTAGACAACCATAGCTTATGAAATTAACCCTTTCCCACAATACAAAACCATTTCACACTTTTTATGGGTCTCTGGATGTGAACTGCTTGGAACAATATTGGCTATTGACAAATTGCATTTGAGAGGTTGTCACCATTTAAACCTATACATAAGCTACAAAAGGGGCTTTTACGACAGCATTTGGTACGTACGGTATTGTCTCCAGTGTTTTAAACTGCCAATGGAATGCTTTCAAACGGAACATATGCTGAATAAAGTAAATTAACTGCTATACAGCAAACATTCCTTATTGGGTTCGCACACAGTTTGGAACGACATGAAGTGTATAGAACATGAAGTGTTCAGTAATATGAACAAACAAGTATAAACATTTTGGCAAGCACTGTCATGGTGGTCTGAACAAAATACAGGCATCATTTATGACATCAGCCACGGACGACAAGCCATTTCAGCAGTGCACTGGACTTGGATAGCGTGCGTCTGCGCTGCAATGTACTGCAGGTGTAGATGTAGCCTATAGTCTCTGCACATCCTAAACCTGAGATTCAACATGTTAACAATGCAGCACTCTGGGTAATGCCCCTCCCCCATTTGGTCCCTCAGAGATACACATCCATGGTATTAAGGATCATATGGCGGCAGAGCGGACAGTTCTGCTGGTAGATGGGCTGGCGCAGCAGTATGTGAGTACAGTCCCGACACAGACACAGGTGGCGGCAGGGCAGCAGCACCACTGTCTTGGTGCTGTCCTGGCAGATGACGCACTTCTTCCTCTCCTCATACTCCTTGAGCAGAGTCAGTAGGTTGTCGGCCGGGGGACCCTTGGAGCTGGAGCACCCCTCCCCCGATGAGAGTTTCTGTAAAGGCCTGTCTGTGCTGCTGGAGCTGGGGAATGCTAGGTCCCACAGGTCATCCATTAGCTGGCGTGGCCGGGCAGCATGTTCAGCGGGTGGTGCTGCGTCTCCTTCCCTACTGTCCGTAAGAGCCCCCTGTTCTCTGTCACTGGGCTCAGGTTGCCTGGCGTGGCCGTCACCCCTCAGTCTGATGTTCCTGTAGACTGGTGTTATCGTTTGGTGTAGGCGGCTGGCCTGCCGCTGAAGCCTCTGCCACACGCCCCTCTCCAGCACGTAGAGTCGATGGAGCGCCCTCTGTATGAGATGCAGGGTGGGGACAGAGTTGACAAAACCGAAGGCGCGCCGGGCTCCAAGACTGGTCAGCTCAGGGTTCATATAGACTGTGGCGGTGACAACAATGGTCACTGTGAGAATGAGGCCATAGATGTTCAGGAGGAAGACGCTGGCGAAGATGTGTCCGAGCGAGCCCAGGAACTCCAGGGCCAGCCTGATGGGAGTCCAGAGAACGACTGAGGTGCCAACCAGGCTGCTGTACAGAAAGGTGAAGAGTGTGAGGGTGAGCTCCACAGCCTTCTGCAGGGGGCAGGAGACTGCCTCCCACATGCTGACTACAACAGAGTAGACGTTCTGTGTCCCGATGAGCAGCAGGTTGACCACCGTGTTGACCAGGTAGAACACCAGGCTGACCGCAATGCCACAGCCCTCCCACACCTGCTGCAGCAAGCAGTGGCCACACAGCAGCCCACGGTGGAACAGATCCCTGACACGCAGGAGAACATGTGAGGACAAGTAGCACACCATTTTGAAACTCTCCAGAACACCCCCCAAGAGGTGCAGCCAGCGCCCCAACATGTTGACTGTGCCCTGGGCCAAAAGTGTTACGCTGTCCATCATGGTGACCATGCAGAACACAGTGAAGTTCCAGCACTTCACAATTGAGTTGGTCAGTAACATGGGTAGGTTATTCACAAAGGTGATACATGCCGCCAGGAGACGTTAGGTCCAGGAGTAAAGATATGAAATTGAAACATTTCCCAATGGTGCAAAAGACTAGGTTCACCAGACCCATGACAAAGTTCTTACTCGAGTTGCTTCACTATCTTGATAAAATCACGTTTTTTTTTGTCTGGTCAGTAAAGGTTAGATATAGCTAGCTAGATAAGGTTGTCGGATGCGTTGTCCACTTCTCGTTCGGTACAATTTGCCAGCTAGCTAAACTAGTTAGCGATCTAGCATAACAATGCTAGCTCTATTAACTAGCTAGCATAGCTACCTGCCAAGCACGTTGGTAGGGCACATTCCACGTGCAATTTCAAATAAACAGCTGTGCAACCGCGTTTGTTTTGGCTAAAATGCAAACATATGCACGCACTGTAATCAGCGTACGTTTACTTTCAAACTCGGGCTGGCTAGTAGTTCAACTTTTCTTGCTAAATTACATTTCCGTTTTAGGCTCACACAATGTTACATTTACTCATGGCCCGTCGCCAATAATGTATCTCTCATCTCCCTGTTCAAAATCCACCATAATCCAATGCAAGATAAATGAAATTGTTATTTACATATTTACACGCTGGCCACCGTAACGGTTTAGTCACATGATCTTCTCCTCCAATTAATCACGTCGGCGAGCTTTTTGCGCCTGTCAGCATCACGGGAGTCAAAAGCAGGACGCATGTATGTAAATTCAACCAGGTTTAAAATTAATTTCCTTAATTGAAGCCAATGCAGTTGGAAAAAATATTTGATGAAACAACATTCAATACATTTAATTTAATTTACAGTAACATTTTCATCAGAACTTTATATTTCATTTATTACATGAAAGTACGTTTAGTGAGCTAGGTCTTTGACTAGGCAATTTATCTTTTTATCTTTTTTTAACTGGGCTTTAATCATACACTACAGCCATCGTTTCATGCACGCTGTAAGGGTGACTCAAATTCCCTTCGCACTCTGTGTGTTGAGCTTCCCATTACCTCACCTGATATAGGATGTCAATAAAAACTCTGTTTTTCTGAACAATAACTTCAACCAAGTTTCCTTCCTTGTCTGATGATCATCCTCTCCAGCTGAGGGTATGGAATTGTGGAAGGAGAGCAGATGCCAAAAAGGAACTGATATGATCATGGGAAACAGATTGAATCATTGGAACCAACAAAGACACCATTTGTTTAAGCAATTAATGTCACAGTATGGAGGAAGAGCAGTTGCATGAGTTCAGTTACTTCTTTAGCCTATTAAGAGTCCGCTGTGTTTCTTTGTACTCTATGCCTTTTATGGTAACAGTTTGTCTGGGGGCAGGACTCAGCTTCCCATGTTTGTTTTACTGCTGGACCAAATGCTTCATTTGCAGTACCATCAGTAACATTACATTGTTACATCTGTTGAGAGGCAGTGGGATAATCAGGCTTATGAGGAACAATTTTACTGGTGCACTGTTTGTTTTTTGCCTCACAGGTGTTTTTGGACTAATTATCATTTCGCGGGGGTGCACGTGCATCCTATAGGTTACCTGGCGAGATTTGGTTCTGGGTTGCCGAGATTACAATGCGACCACCAAACTATCTCAGATGACGATTAGGCATACATGTCATGCAATTTTGCCTGCCTTTGATTATTTTATCCACAAAAAAACAAAGTAATAAACCAGTAATAAACCCATCAATGAGGTAACCAAAAAAAATGATGGCCTCAGTACACTTATAAATTCATCTCTTAAATTATTGTTTAGACTTTACAGAGTAGATACACCCCTCCAGCAAGCTCACATCTGGGATTCATTCCACTAAGGATAAGCGTGACACTCAATCACAACCCCAAGGCACAGGGCTACTTACTTCAGCTCCAAAGGGGCATTCCCAATAAGGAGGAGTGTATTGTTCTAGATTTTCATCTTAACCAAGAAAAATATCCGACATGAGCACCCCCCCCCCCCCCCCACACACACACACACATTGAACATTTGTCAGTGGCGACAGTCCCACTATCTACAACATCATGCTCTAGGGCAGGGATGACCAACTTTGATGGAGGTGGGGGCCACAAAAAACACAACTTATCATGCTGGGCCATAGTGGCTCATGGGTCTGCGTACCTACATCCGGGCCGCCAGTTGCCCATCCCTGCTCTTGGGCCAAAATGGAAACGGTCTCGTCAGAGGCCCTGGGTAAAATAAACAAACAATATTGAAATGTGTCCCAGATCGGAGAACAACAGAAACCAGCAGGATGGGTCCCAGGGAATAATAAGCAAACCGCTTGACACATTTCCTACAAGGCTAGGGGACCCGCCAAGGACACATTTTCTGGCTGGAAAAAAAGAGGGTCACCCCTTTTAACACAGGAAGTGATCTGATGGGTGGCGTCCCCTGGTCTGCTTTAAATGGCTGTTTAACAACTGGGTGTTGTGATGATCTTGTCAACTATTTGTTTCTCCAAGCAGGGAAAAGTTAACTAGAATGAATGGTAATTTATTCATATTTTACTGTCCACTGTCTGCAATCAAATAAGCTTGAACTATTATCAATAACTCATAAGAATTAAGTAATATATCACTTTTATATTTCTCATGTGGCAAATCACTATAGTTTCATGACATAATGTGAAAGGAAAGGAAATCAGTTAAACCCAAATATTTTATTTAACTTTCCTCTTTTGACCTTTAGGCATCTCTATCTCTGAGATGTGTGACAGTATTTTTTTTTTCATTTAGGACTTTGTGGTTAGTTTTCGGGTAGCTTTGTATTGCGACCATCTAATCCTCTGTTGACTTTGGCAGCCTGCCAGTGTAACTGGAGGAGAGTACTATTAATATTCACAGACTGGGAGAGGGTGTGACAGCGACCAGGGGGTAATCAGCAGACCAGAAGCTTCTATGGGAAAACACAAACTCCAAACAGAAGAAATCACTGGCGAGCAGACTGGTCACAACCCAGGCTAAGACCCTGCATACCACAGCAGCCCACAGGGGTAAGAAAGAGCCATACATGTGCAGAGAGAGAGAAAGAAAGATAGACAGAAAGAGAGACACACAGAAACAGAGTGTGGTGGGGGGGGGTGGACTGAGGCACTGAATCACTGAGAAAGAGAAAGATCTGAAAAAGTAAGACTACTGTTGAATGTGGAAGTCCCCCAGGATGACATTCTTGGTCTGTGAAAGTTCTCCTTCCCAGGACCATTGGAGCGGCTCTACTAGGTTGACACGGTGGTCACTTGTTAGCTCAATGTAATTTAGAATGTTAGAATGCTCAATGTTATGCTTCTTTTAACATTTTCGAAATGAGTCCAGAGATGTGCAAATTTTGCCATTCCAAAAATAGGCATCACAGATGTGATAAACTGAGTTAACTCAGTTACAACTGGATGGACTTTGGACAAAGAACAGCCTAAATCACTCTCTCACTCTTCATGCGGTTGGGTAGGACTGGACATACCCTGAAACACTGTCTGTGGGATGTTTAATGGTTAATAGCCTATAATTACATGTAATCACCATGGAGACAGGGATTTGCAAAAGCTTGCGTCTCTTATCAAAGTGTCCCTTTGTCACAATCCAAGTTATAGTGACAGAGTTGAGCAGAAAAAAGGACTCCTGCGCACACTCCGTGCTCCCACCCTTGTGCGCATTGGACAATGGCCCTCACTCATTCGAGCAGATAACCCCAAAACAACTTGCTCTTGGGCCTGGCCTGGAAAGAATGACTTCTTTCCCTCTTTCCTTCCTCTAGGCTCTCCTTAGATCATGAGCTATAGAGTCTCTTTCCACCACAGAGAGCGAGCACGATAACAAACAGGAGTTCTGTCCAATCATCAATCACACTCATGCAGGGACCAGGGTACGCTGGGATATATGCTGAGGGTTCTAGGCTAGACAATACGCCAAAGGGGAAATGACAGGGCAACCGGATTCAAGGACAACATTTAAGTGTGTTTATTCCCAACAGACGTAATGTCACGCACTGACCTTAGAGAGCCAAATCTATTTGGTTATTTGGTCCAGAGCTTTCGGCGACAGTACCCAGTCCAGAGCTTCCGGCGACAGTTCCCAGTCCAGAGCTTCCGGCGACAGTTCCCAGTCCAGAGCTTCCGGCGACGGTCCACAGTTCGGAACCTCCAACGACGGTCCACAGTCCAGAGCCTCTTGCGAGGGTTCCCAGTCCGGAGCCTCTGGCGATGATCTACGGTCCGGAGTCTCCGGCGATCTACGGTCCGGAGTCCCCGACGATGATCTACGGTCCGGTGTCCCCGGCGACGATACACGGTCCCGAGCCTCTGGCGACGATCCACGGTCCGGAGCCTCCGTCGACGATCCACAGTCCGGTTCCTCCAGCGACGATCTATGGTCCGGAGTCCCCGGCGATGATCCACGGTGCGGTTCCTCCGGCGACGATCCACGGTCCGGAGCCTCTGGCGACGATCCACGGTCCAGTTCCACTGAAGCGGAGGGATCATCGAGCGGAGCGGGGTCTACATCCCGAACCGGAGCCCCCATCGAGGCTAGATGCCCACCCGGACCCTCCCCCATGGAGTCAGGTTTTGCGGCCGGAGTCCACACCTCTTTTCTCAATTTGGTTAGGTCCGGGTGTGATTTGGGTGGGCATTCTAGTTTTTCTATTTCTTTGTTGGCCGGGTATGGTTCCTAATCAGAGGTAGCTGTCTATCGTTGTCTCTGATTGGGGATCATACTTAGGCAGCCTTTTCCCCACCTTTTAGTTTGTGGGATCTTGTTTTTGTGTAGTGCCTGTGGGTGCTCCAGTCGTTACGTCTCATTTAATGTTTATTGTTTTTGTTGGTGAGTTTCATTTTAATAAACATGTGGAACTCTATGCACGATGCGCCTTGGCCCAATCCATCTCTAAACGATCGTGACACGTAGATTAAGATTGTCGTGGGTCTAAATTAATGTAAAGGGACACAAAGACAACCGTCAAGAAAACAATTCCAAAACATCACCTACTCGAGGTAAATAGGTTATGCAGGTCTCAAGTTGTGAAGATCCTGAATGAAAAAGCAGGACGTTTGTTTGGAACACCTTATGTGGGGGTTTTCTGTGTCCCCTCACAAAATTCGAGAATATCCTGACTTTCTGTCCCTCTCTGTCAGCCAAGTCAAAAGGTTACTCTCTTGGGTCTTCTAGGGTCTTTGCAGTCCCTGGGAACTGAAAGGGGGAGAGGCATCCAGGCACTTTTTTGTGTTGTCTTTTCCTTACTCAGTCCCAGTCTATTTTATTTTCCAAACTGAATGCTCCCAATCTTCCCAAACCCTCTGCCTAGGATGTATTATATTACAGGTAAAGAGCACTCATTCCTGAGATTTATCTTGACGAAAAGAGAACACCGGCATCTTCTCTGTTTATACTGTACATCACAAATATACAGCAAATCTACTGACTATTTTACTTGTATAAT
Source organism: Oncorhynchus nerka (assembly GCF_034236695.1). Classification (NCBI taxonomy): domain Eukaryota; kingdom Metazoa; phylum Chordata; class Actinopteri; order Salmoniformes; family Salmonidae; genus Oncorhynchus; species Oncorhynchus nerka. The sequence goes on from NC_088406.1 coordinate 51,942,652, forward strand.
TTGCATATTTACATCATTTTTTAATTAATGGTCAAGGGAAGAGCTGATGACAGCTATAATGTAAGCATAAACTGACTTACCATCAATAACCTCAGAGGAATAAGGCTGACACAACCTATCATGACAAAGTGGTAGAGACGGTAAGACTATTGTTTCAAAACCCACAACATGGCAGTCATTTACGATATCGCAGCAACGCGGGTCTTAACTGCATTCATCATGACTTCCATGTACTAAATGAGTATGCTCATCAAGGCACAAGGCGAGACCCAGATGCAGACACAGGAGGCAGATGGTTGGAGTCTATGTTTATTAATCCAAAGGGGTTGGCAAGAGAATGGTCATGGACAGGCAAAATGTCAAAACCAGATCAGAGTCCTGGAGGTACAGAGTGGCAGACAGGCTCTTGGTCAAGGCAGGCAGAATGGTCAGGCAGGCGAGTACAAAGTCCAGAAACAGGCAAAAAGGTTAAAAGCGGGATGACTAGAAAAAGGAGAATGCAAAAAGCAGGAGAACGGGAAAACGGCTGGTTGACTTGGAAACATACAAGACGTACTGGCCCAGAGAGACAGGAAACACAGGGATAAATAGACTGGGGAAAACAAGCGACACCTGGAGGGGGTGGAGACAATAACGACGACAGGTGAAACTGATCAGGGTGTGACAATGCTATGACATATCGTTTCAATATAAGCCTATTCTCTTCTAGGTATTTCAGGAATGGTCACATGTACAGTAAACATATGTCACATGACCTAGTAGTAAAACAATGAGTGATTGGAGGAAACGTTTGGATGTTTTTCCATTTTCTTCTCCTCTACATGTCAACTATAAAACTCCACCCTTCCTCATGTGCGCAAGCTCTGACACAATGATGAGAATTGTCCATCCACCCACTGACTGTGAAACGTAACCTACCATAGCCTACACACCACAGCTAGACTAGTCTGTGCTGGGCTGAAAGAAATGCAGGAACAAATTCCCAATCTAATCACATTATTGACAGCTGTGTCTTAGGTTGGCCTCTCATCTCACTACTACCAGACTGTCCACTGACCATACGGCTCTACTGTAATTTAGATCAAATCATTTGTCTCACAAAAATACTGCACATTGTATTCTATCATGTGAAAGCCAACAAGGCGAGGCATGGTCCACTGCTGCTTCTGTAGTAGCAAAATAAGTACCCATATTCAGGGGTTGGAAAGGAGAACAAAATCTGTCTGGGGATACACCCATGTAAAATCCTTGGAATCAGTTTTACAAAATACAAGCTCTGTTTTACAAAAGATGACAATTTATTTCACATCCCCCCATTTCCCCCCCCGCCTGTATTCATGGCTGTTGTTTGCATACATTACATTGTGGATACAAAAGGTTCCTTTACCTTGGTCATTCATAACAGAACAATCTAATATGATACATTCTGTTGACATCAGAATTGTTACTTTGCCTAAACTGAACATGTGTTACATTTCACTGGTTTGTCTGGGAACAGGGGCCCCTTCATCTGCTAACCTATCACTACACAGTGTAAGGATTCTGCCAGGCCATACAGGAAGTGGAAGCATCAACAGCCTCTTTGTTTACGTCCCTTTTCATCCAGAGGTGTCGTGATCTCCCTGTTTGACTTCTGGTAAACTTCTGAAGGTCATCCACACACCAGCCACCACTCCGTTGGCCTCTGTCTTACCTAAGGTCGCAGCACTATTATTCCTATAGTAAAGTATACATTTTCACACGCAAAAAAACTGAACAAAGATACTCTAGAATCTACATCAAAGTTTCACCTGCAACATGAAGAAATATGTTGGATGAAGCCTTTTCAAATAATGTCAAACATATTTATGTATTGTGTGTGATGACTAGCATTGCTCAGAGACAGACGTCTATTCCCTCCGTAGGAGTACTCTATGAGTGAGTGTTGTGGACCGGAGCTTTAACCAAACCAGAGAAAATGGATTTGCTGTAAACACAGATGGAGGGAGGAGGAGGAGGAAGAGGAGGAGGCAGTTGTGGTCATTTATCTGTGTTTAACTTATGTTTCCATCAAAACAGAGCAACGTCTCCACAAACAGATTGTCGTCTGATATCATGGGGAAAGAAAAACAGAGCGCAATGAAGTCTACTGAGCATAAAAGGAGTTGTCTGGTCTGTTGAATGGCCTTCATTATGGTTTTAGAAAGCTTGATCCCCCAGACGGCAACACACCTGCCCTGCACAGGACTACACAAGACTACACAGCAGATAAGGCAACGATGAAAGACTAAAAGCCTTTGTCTTGAAGGAAGCGTGAACAACTCTTCCACCTTTAATCATGGTATTATTATTGATGCCCCCTGCATGTACTGTACCTCACCTCATGGACTTTTAAGTTCACAGGAGTCTGATCTGGGGAGGCTTGGCAGCTAGCTGAGAAAATAGCTTCACAGAGGCCTCTCCCACAGCCTCCAGTAGGTCACTACAACATAAATAAAATACATATCTTAAAGAACACAGACTTGAAATAGAGCCTATGAATGGCAGACTATGAAACATTAAAAACAAAGCCATAAATGTATACATTTATGATGATGAAATATTGAAATCGTAACAATGACAGTTCCTCATAAAATATCATATCCCAATTACATTTTTATTTAGTCATTGTATAACTTATTATAATATATCAGGAGTTTCATTCCAAAATCCTGTACACTGAGTGTACAAAACCTTATGAACACCTTCCTAATAGTTGCACCCCCCTTTTCCCTCAGAACAGCCTCAATTCATCGGGGCATTGACTCTAAAAGTTTTTTAAAGCATTCTACAGGGATGCTGGCGTATGTTATCTCCCATGCTTCCCACTGTTGTGTCAAGTTGGCTGGATGTTCTTTGGTTGGTGGACCATTCTTGATACACATGGGAAACTGTTTAGTGTGAAAAACCCAGCAGCGTTGCAGTTCTTCACACTTTCAAAACAGTGCACCTGGCACCTACTACCATAACCCATTCAAAGGCACTTCAATATTTTGTCTTGCCCATTCACACTCTGAATGGCACGCATACACAATCCATGTCTCAATTGTCCCAAGGCTTTAAAATCCTTCTTTAATTAAAATGTCTCCTCCCATTCATCTACACTGATTGAAGTGTATTTAACATCAATATGGGATCATAGCTTTCACCTAGATTCACCTGGTGAGTCTATGTCATGGTAAGAGCAGGTGTTCCTAATGTTTTGTACACTCCTTATATCTACATTTTCAGAAATCTTGACAAATTAGTTTGTATTAAGAATTTATAAAAAAAGAGGTTGGTGTGTTTTTCATTATCTAACAATGGCATGGTTGTTGAATGACAGACATGCATTTGTTTAAAATCTGTCACTTGATGGTTTTATTTCAGAGAGACAAATAATCATGGAAATGTTTTTTGTTGTTGCTAAATGCTAAATATTCCCCTCACTCTCAGATAAACTAGTACTGCTAGGTTTAACACAGTCAAATGTAACAAATAACTACATTTTTAATAAAGAACTGTACAAATTTCCTCCCAAATGGCGCAGTGGTCTAAGGCAGTGTTTGAGGGGTCACTACAGACCTGGGTTTGATCCCAGGCTGTGCCACAACCGGCTGTGACCGGGAGTCCCATTGGACGGTGCACAATTGGCCCAGCATTGTTTACTTGGCTCCTGGTGCTCTAGTGACTTCTTGTGGTGGGCCCGGGGCCTGCAGGCTGACTCAGTTGTCAGTTGAACAGTGTTTCTTCCGATACATTGGTGCGGCTGGCTTCTGGGTTAAGTGTGTAGGTGTAAAAGACTGGGTTTTGGCGGGTCAACTTTCAGAGGATGCATTACTCAACCTTCATTTGTGACATTAATATTTAGTGAATGAAATTACATTTAAGTCATTTATCAGATGCTCTTATCCAGAGCGACTTATAATAAGTGCATCCATAGCTAGGTGAGACAACCACATATCACACACTGTATACGAACATGCCATTCCAGCTAAACAATGGATATGTAGCGTTTTGCAAAAAAACAAAACATTTTCATACACTTCTAAAAATATATTAATACAAATCAGAGAACAGTAACATTTTACACATAGGCAATATTTTCTCATGAAAAAACACAAATCTGAAAAATTGGTGGACATAGCATTTTGGAAATAAACTCTTCATATCTCATTGAAACCTCGGTGCTACTACATCCATTCAATCCACTGACACGGAAAGAGAAAGCAGGAAGAGGAGAGAGAGAAGGGGGGGGGGGGGGTAGACAGACAGATAGACAGACAAAGAGCAATCTGATCAAATAAATCAAATTGGTTCATAACAGTCCACTTCACTTCAAAGGAGTAGTTCAGTTAGACTCAAAGTCCCACAAATGCAGAGGAGCCAAAATGCTATTGCATTTTCCTACTGCTGCCAGTGCCTAATGGTCAGAAGGAACCTTTCATTACTTGACAGCAGTGACGTGTGTGTGCTCTCCCACAGGTGTACAAACAATCAGCGGCTTTGTATGCAAACACAGTGTATATTGAGACTGTCGACTCGGATACACTTGGTTTCAGACTACCTAAAAAAAAGACTTCTGTCTACCTGTAGCAGAGGTTTTCTTTCAGCGCAGAGTAGTAGTTCCTTCTTTTCAAGTTCTTTATCATGTGGCAAATGTATTGAGGCTTGTAGTTGAAATCCATGATTTCCGAAGGCCCAGATATATAGCACATTTTGAGTACAGAGGAATAAGCAGAGCAATCTAAGTTTTCTAATAGGCTTTGATTTATAGAACAGCTGTTGGTCAAGCAATTGAATGCTCGGGAATGCTCTGGAACCAAACGAAATGTAATTCAATGCCGTGTATGCTTTACGAATCTGGCAAGAGAACAGGCCCATGTATCATTTCAACACAATTACATTTTAAGGGACCCTCAGTCCGATCATACACTATATATACAAAATTATGTGGACACCCATTCAAATTAGTGGATTTGGCTATTTCAGCTCCACTCGTTACTGACAGGTGTATAAAATCGAGCACACAGCTATGCAATCTCTATAAACAAATAGTGGCAGAAGAATGGCCTTACTGAAGAGCTCGGTGACTTTCAACGTGTCACTGTCGTAGGATGCCACCTTTCCAAAAAGTCAGTTCGTCAAAATTCTGCCCTGCTAAAGCTGCAAGTGTAAGTGTAAGTGTTGTTATTGTGAAGTGGAAACGGTTGGGAGCAGCAACGGCTCAGCCGCTCACAGAACAGGACCGCCGAGTGCTGAAGCGTGTAACGCGTAAAAATCGTCTGTCCTCAGTTGCAACACTCACTACCTAGTTCCAAACTGCCTCTGGAAGCAACGTCAGCACAATAACTGTTGGGAGCTTCATGAAATGGGTTTCCATGGCCGAGCAGCCGCACAAAAGCTTAAGATCACCTTGCGCAATGCCAAGCGCAGGTTGGAGTGGTGTAAAGCTCACCACCATTGGGCTCTGGAGCAGTGGAAACGCGTTCTCTGGAGTGATGAATCACACAGGTAAACGCTACCTGCCCGAATGCATTGTGCCAACTGTAAAGTTTGGTGGAGTAGGAATAATGGTCTGGGGCTGTTTTTCATGGTTTGGGCTAGGCCCCTTAGTTCCAGTAAAGGGAAGTCTTAACACTACAGCATACAATGACATTCTAGACGATTCTGTGCTTCCAACTTTGTGGCAACGATTTGGGGAAGGTCCTTTCCTGTTTCAGCATGACAAGGCCACCGTCAGTGCCCAACATCAGTGCCCGACCTCCCTAATGCTCTTGTGGCTGAATGGAAGTAAGTCCCCGCAGCAATGTTCCAACATCTAGTGGAAAGCCTTCACAGAAGAGTGGAGGTTGTTATAGCAGCAAAGGGGAACAACTCCATATTAACGCCCATGATTTTGGAATGAGATGTTCGACGAGCAGGTGTCCACATACTTTTGGTAATGTAGCGTATTTTTCACTCATACACGTCAAATGGTTTTCCCCACTATTTATTTAAACATTCACAGTGTAGGTTGGAAAAAGTATGTGAACCCCTAGGCTAATGACTTCTCCAAAAGATAATTGGAGTCAGGAGTCAGCTAACCTGGAGTCCAATCAATGATATTTTGGTTAGAGCTGCCTTGCCCTATAAAAAACACTCACAAAATTTGAGTTTGCTATTCACAAGAAGCATTGTCTGATGTGAACCATGTCTCGAACAAAAGAGATCTCAGAAGACCTAAGACTAAGAAATGTTGACTCGCACAAAGCTGGAAAGGATTACAAAAGTATCTCTAAAAGCCTTGATGTTCATCAGTCCAGAGAAAGACAAATTGTCTATAAATGGATAAAGTTCAGCACTGTTGCTACTCTCCCTAGGAGTGGCCGTCCTGCAAAGATGACTGCAAGAGCACAACGCAGAATGCTCAATGAGGTTAAGAAGAATCCTAGAGTGTCAGCTAAAGACTTACAGAAATCTCTGGAACATGCTAACATCTCTATTGTTGAGTATACAATACGTAAAACACTCAACAAGAATGGTGTTCATGGGAGGACACCACGGAAGAAGCCACTGCTGTTCTAAAAAAACAATGCTGCACATCTGAAGTTCACTAAAAGGTACCTGGATGTCCCACAGTACTACTGCCAAAATATTCTGTGGACAGATAAAAATAAAATTTAGTTGTTTGGAAGGAACACACTACACTATGTGTGGAGAAAAAAAAGGCCCTGCACACCAACATCAAAACCTCATTGTAACTGAGGGAGCATCATGGTTTGTGGCTTCTTTGTTGCCTCAGGGTCTGGACAGCTTGCTATCATGGAAAACTGAATTCCCAAGTTTATCAAGACATTTTGCAGGAGAATGTTAGGCTAGCTGTCCGCCAATTGAAGCTCAGCAGAAGTTGGGTGATGCAACAGAACAACGACCCAAAACAAACAACAGAATGGCTTCAACATAAGAAAATACGACTTCTGAAGTGGCCCAGTCAGAGTCCTGACCTCAACCCGATTGAGATGCTGTGGCATGACCTCAAGAGAGCAGTTCACACCACACATCCCAAGAATACTGCTGAAAAGTTTTGTAAAGAGGAATGGTCCAAAATTCCTCCTGACCATTGTGCAGGTCTGATCCGCAACTACAAAAAAATGTTTGGTTGAGGTTATTGCTGCCAAAGGAGGATCAACTAGGCTACGCTGGGGTGGCAGCATAGCCTAGTGGTTCGAGCCTAGTGGTTAGAGCTGACAAGGTAAAAATTCTGTCGTTCTGCCCCTGAACAAGGCACTTAACCCATTGTTCCTAGGCCATCATTGAAAATAAGAATTTGTTCTTAACTGACATGCCTATCTGAATAAAGGTAAAATAATAAAACGTATCCAAGGCTTCACATACCTTCCCCACCCTGCACTGTGAATGTTTACACAGTGTGTTCAATAAAGACATGAAAATGCATAATTGTTTATGTGTTATTAGTTTAAATAGACTGTGTTTGTCTATTGTTGTGACCTGGATGACGATCAGATCTAATTTTATGACCAATATATGCAGAAATCCAGGGATTTCCAAAGGGTTCACATACTTTTTCTTGCCACTGTAGATATAATTGGCACCAGTGGCACCATAGGATACTAGAGCAATAACTAGTGATCAAGTGGACTTTGTCTTTTGCAAATGAATGTCAGACATAAATTATGCAGACAAACAATGTGAAAAATTGTGATTAGTATATCTGTATAATCACATATTTTTGCCCTATTATGTGGTCTGAATGTAGTGAAAAGTGGATATTATCTTTGGGAAAATTAGAAACCGGAAGTCCTGCCGCTTGCGCAGTCAGCGTATTACAGCTGTGAGAGTGTATTGAAGTACTTTCGAATGCTAAAATTGAGTGTACTTAGTGAGATTTAAATCATTTACACAAACAGATTTCAACAAAATAAAGTCCCAGATTACAAAGATGATGGCAATATACAAATAAACGAATGCTGAAAATATTTCACATATCTTAACATTAGTCAAATTGACCCGAGAATTGGTATATAAATTCAATAGTGTTGGGGAGAAGTGAACTACACGTAGTTCAACTCGTTATTTAACTACATTTTGCAGTAGCTTGGTCATAGTTGAACTAAATTCAAATCTAGGTATTGTTTTCAGTAGTTAATTCACTTTTTGCCATGTAGTGGTGTAGCTAACTACTGAAACTACACAATCCTTTTTTGCAAATAGAAAATAAAATTCCTAATTCTCACTTGAAACATAGTTTTTGTGTTTAATATGCTACATTACACATTCTGTTGACATCTTACTTCAGAGTGATTTGTTCTTGCAATTTCAAGTCTATGACATGTTATATTTAGATATGATCATTTATGAAGTAGTTGGGATGTAGTGAACTACTTTTTCAAAGTAATTTTAGTTAAGTAAACTATATTTTTCTTACGGGTAGCTTCAGTTTAGCTTCACTTCTTCCAGTGTGAAGTAATTGGTACCTTGGTAAACTAGATTTCTAGAGTAGCTTCCCCATCACTGAAACTCAATACATTGAGTAATGAGTGCTTGCTTTGTTGTCCAAATGATCTTGTGTACCCCGTTCATTGCTGCTCGCAGCTATATGTTATATTCCATTCTAAACAATCAAGGAACCCTTGTACCCAACCATGTTATCATTAAGGCTGCCTGTTCAGAAAGATTAGACTACTGTCTGTACTATCGCCTTTCCCCTACAAGTTCCTCCTACCAAATGCACTGTCCCTCTCGACCATATCTGCACCCAGATCTATTGCCCCTCTCGCACCCTGCGTCTGTCTCGCAGTTTTCCAGCATCGTCCAGCCGTCACACTCACTCTCAGGACGACACTGGGCAGAAGCAACAACATGGCTTTACGAATGAAGGCTTCCATGTTCGTGGGACTTTTCCTGCTTTCTCTGGCCTGGAAAGGTATGTGACCTAATACAGATCTAACCTCTTGAAAACACTGCATAGGACGCGGTTTTCTGCGGTCTATCGTTTGGTGACTACTGTACTGTACATTGGAAACTTTGCGGGGTTGCTTGTCAACTGAAGGCTGGCTTCTTGATGGAACGCTTCTCTGCTCCGCTCCGAATAAGGCTGCGTAGACGCGGCAAACTGCAAATATGTGATGTTGCTACCTTTATTCGGTCGTTTTTCTGGTCAATTGTTTAAGAAAGCTGAAAAGCAAATGGTAGCTTATTTTCACAAATTATGAATATAGTTGCCTAGGATGTTTAAAGCATATCAGTTTTCTACCATCAGTTAAAGTTAAAAGATACTGTAGGTAACCTAGTTACAATAATTCAAGTAATTTAAGTGTTTGAGATTTACATCAGAACACATGTGCACGTCTAATGTGTATAAAGTAGTTATTTATTTGTCATCATATAAATAGTAGTAGTAAGTGGATATAATAAGTGGATTCAATTAGTCACCCCTATACAGCAAATTCTGTCTTGAAAGATGGTCATTAGATTGTATCACTTAGCCTATGCATATGAACAAAAAGCTCTTCTTTCATGTTTGTATGCATGCCCTCACTATTACTGTTTTTGAGTCATTATTTTGTTTTGACTGAATACCCAAATACTGTAATTTTAGGTATGTGTGACTCTTGAGGAATGCAATCTGTAACTGGCTATGAGAAAGATGAAAGTTGTCGCATAGAGACCACTTTTCTAGTCTGTTCTATAGCTTGCTTCTTTTAGATCAAAAACGATTTATTCACAGAACTGCAATTGTGAAAAGCATTCCACTGTATTTTTGTCCATAATGAAATAGCTCAATTATTTCAGATTTTATGGGAGCCTACTCTAAGGTCTATGAATGTTTGTGCAGTAAGCCCATCAAATACAGCTATGTTTTTGTTATATGCTTCGCAGATACTGGTTGTTACAAATGTTTTTTTGGTCATTTGGTCGAATATGTTGTTGAGAAGGGAAAATCAGCTGCGTAGCTGCGTACTGTCAGGTCATGTCTTCCTACCAGGGTTAATCTTGGTCAGTCATGTTCTGACACCATTTACATTTCCGCCATTTAGCCAACGTTCTTATCCAGTCATACAGTACAGTAGTGAGTGCATACATTTTTATACAGAGTCAGATATGATCACTCTGTGATGGATGCAGTATGCATGCTCTTACCAAATCTACACAGAACGATTCCTAGGGGAAAAGGTAAGGGGAAATGAAGGGAAAAGGATACAGGTCCCTCTGCTAGGCTATACCTTAGTGACATCTGAAATTATATATATATTTTTTAAATGGACTAACTCAATCTGTGATACAAAAGGAGCACCAGTCATTTTAAAACCTCTACGGGATTGGTGTCCCCGCCATGGGACGGTTGAGCCAACGTGCGCTAATGTGATTAGCATGATGTTTTACATAACAAGAACATTTCCCAGGACATAGACATATCTGATATGGGCAGAAAGCTTAGATTGTTGTTAATCTAACTGCACTGTCCAATTTACAGTAGCTATTACAGTGAAAGAATACCATGCTATTGTTTGAAGAGAGTGTTACACAGTTATGAACTTGAAAATGTAAATGTATTAATAAACCAATTAGGCACATTTGGGCAGTCTTGATACAACATTGTGAACAGAAATGCAATGGTTCATTGGATCAGTCTAAACCATTGCACATACACTGCTGCCATCTAGTGGCCAAAATCTAAATTGCGCCTAAGCTGGAATAATACATTGTGGCCTTTCTCTTGCATTTCAAAGATGATGGAACAAAAGAAATACAAAAAAAATGTTTTTTTATTTGTATTATCTTTTACCAGATCTAATGTGTTATATTCTCTTACATTAATTTCACATTTACACAAACGTCAAAGTGTTTCCTTTCAAATGGTATCAAGAATATGCATATCCTTGCATCAGGTCCTGAGATACAGGCAGTTAGATTTGGGTATGTCATTTAAGGCGAAGATTGAAAAAAAAGCATCCGATCCTTAAGATGTGGAATGATGACTTATACGTGTATTTTAGGGCGTACTACCTGGGTGGGGTGGGAGGATGGGGGGGGTATGTTGTAGGAAGCGTGGTGCGTATAATATCCTATTTTACAGCTCAGTCATTTCAAAGCATTTTTTCATCATATTTGTCTGTTTCTATTTATTTAGACAGGTGTCTCCGGTCTTTCCCTTACAACCCGTCCTTTGCGTATCTGACTTCCCCCTCCTCTTACCCCTTTACATCTCTGGTCGCCTTCTCTCCCCTCCTGTTTGGACACTCGTCTCGCTAACTCCCTCTCTTTATTGTTTTAGCTCATGCTCGGCTATTGTTCCTAATCTCATCCTTTCCTTGACCTCCCTGCTTCTGGTGAGCTTACTTCCTAAACCCCTGCCTTACTTCTTGGTCTCGGGGGACCAATTGTGGTGTTTTCCCACCGCCCCTCTTATCCCACACTCCTTGTTTCTCAGGAAGTAGATGCTAGTTTTGGACTACGGTGGGAATGCCATAGCTATCATGTTGAACATACATATAGCATGGGTTGGTAGAGCAGGTTACATCATGTGACTTTATAGGCTACGTCCTCATTGTTTACTGTTGGTCATGTTCTTGATTTCTTACTATGGGTTTGTCTGATGTCCATATGTTGTCTACCTGGTCTATTCTTTGATGGGCATCCTTCACATTCACATTTGACAGCCGCATAAATAGTCAGCCGCATTAAATGTTTTTTTCATTCTGAGAAAAAAAAACAGGTAAAGTCTGGTCTTGCTGTGTTGGATTTCATATTAGCCTCAATTGATTACTTATGCCAGAGTGATCAAAAGGGTTTGCCCTCATCTGGTTGCTATGGAGGCCAAGTGTCATATTGGACACAGACTTCAAATATATCTTTGTGCCAGGATGCCAGCATGCAAGCTTGTTATTGACCACAAAGGCCCCAGCAAATACTTTGACATTTACCCTCAAAGGAGCAATATCACTTTAATAACTTATCTAAATGCATTAATGAAGCTGCTTACAGTAATACCTAAATTAACCTTCACAATAGTGAAGGCATCAAAGGAGTGGTGGTATCATCAGGGATTCCAATAATGACCTTTTGATAATGATAGAATGTACTTCCTGTAACACCAGCCAAATGCAGGGGCAAACGGCATGCTCATCACAAAGACATCTCCCATTAAAAGGACATCTTTTCTTTTCTTTTTTTTTGTTGAGGAATGCTGGTGATGGGCTGGGTGTTGAGAGGGGCTGCCAGTCAATGTACACAATAAAAGTGATTGTGCACCACCTTAGAGCTTAGATAAAATGAAGTGTAGATCTGGGCAGCAAATCAGCAGAGAGCTGTGATTGAAACGGAAGTCCCTATATTCGGGCCTCTGGCAAAGGGGATAGAGTGCGGAATGCCACTGTTTCACTTCCAAGCCCCACTTAAATTTTCACGGTGACAGAGTTCTTACACTGTAAAGCCTTGTTCATCTTAGCCTTCTGATAAGAGCAACCAGTTACAGCCAGTGGCACACATTCTCCATCCTCATCCTGTTTATGTAACAGTTAAGTTTTTAGGTAGAATCCTCCTACAGTCAAATGTATCCAGGAATTCAAAGTAGTAGCCTGGGACATGATCTTGAATAGTTAACATCTTTCTTCACACTGGTTGGAATCCTTGTGAATGAAGCCTCACCACAGACACTTTGCTTGATGTCTTTAAAAAAAAAAATATATTTTTAAATATATTTTTTTCCAACTTTATTTAACCAGGTAGGCTAGTTGAGAACAAGTTCTCATTTGCAACTGCGACCTGGCCAAGATAAAGCATAGCAGTTTGACACATACAACAACACAGTTACACATGGAATGAACAAAACATACAGTCACAGTAGAAAAAAACAAAACAAAGTCTATATACAGTGAGTGCAAATAAGGTCAAATAAGGGAGTTAAGGAAATAAATAGGCCATGGTGGCGAAGTAATTACAATATGGCAATTAAACACTGGAATGGTAGATGTTCAAAAGATCGATGTGCAAGTAGAGATACTGTGGTGCAAACGGAGCAAAATAAATAAATAAAATATGGGAATGAGGTAGATAGATGGGCTGTATACAGATGGGCTATGAACAGGTGCAGTGATCTGTGACAGCTGGTTCTTAAAGCTAGTGAGGGAGATGGGAATCTCCAGCTTCAGTGATTTTTGCAGTTCATTCCAGTCAGTGGCAGCAGAGAACTGGAAGGAAAGGCGACCAAAGGAGGAATTGGCTTTGGGGGTGACCAGTGAGATATACCTGCTGGAGCGTGTGCTACGAGTGGGTGCTGCTATGGTGACCAGCGAGCTGAGATAGGGCGGGGCTTTACCTAGAGGAGACTTGTAGATAACCTGTAGCCAGTGGGTTTGGCGACGAGTATGAAGCGAGGGCCAGCCAATGAGAGCGTACAGGTCGCAGTGGTGTGTAGTATATGGGGCTTTGGTGACAAAACGGATGGCACTGTGATAGACTACATCCAGTTTGCTGAGTAGAGTGTTGGAGGCTATTTTATAGATGACATCGCCGAAGTCAAGGATCGGTAGGATGGTCAGTTTTACGAGGATATGTTTGGCAGCATGAGTGAAGCAAGCTTTGTTGCGAAATAGGAAGCCGATTCTAGATTTAATTTTTGATTGGAGATGCTTAATGTGAGTCTGGAAGGAGAGTTTACAGTCTAGCCAGACACCTAGGTATTTGTAGTTATCCACGTATTCTAAGTCAGAGCCGTCCAGAGTAGTGATGCTGGATGGGCGGGCAGGTGCGGGCAATGATCGGTTGAATAGCATGCATTTAGTTTTATTTGCATTTAAGAGCAGTTGGAGGCCACGGAAGGAGAGTTGTATGGTATTGAAGCTCGTCTGGAGGTTAGTTAACACAGTACTATCAGATATCAGATATGGTGGTTGGGGAGCGTAAACTGTATGTAGCTAGGTGCAATAATGCACATTTAGTGATAGATCAGTGGACGCCATCATTTATCGTTACCTCTTTTATAAATCATTAATGCATGTGTAATGACAACATGTACATCATCAATCAAATGTGTGATGTAACAAATCTAACAGATCTAATTACATCATTTGGAAGACGTTAGGAATGTGTCATTATGTTTATGTTATGCAGGTCTAACCCTATAAAAATGTTTTATCATTTTACATTTGAAAGCAAGCCATAACCAATGCTTTTAAGAACAGTGCGCTAGGTTTATATGTTTGATAAATAGCAGCTGGTTAGCCACCCTGCTCAGAAATGTAGCTGTGTTTTAAAAAAAAAAAATGTATGCCGTAATGTCCTGTGCTGTACCCAGATTAGGCCACATTGCCCCTTATCATCATAGTCCAGAAATAAACTTTAGCTCAGCTCTCCAAACGTTGTTTACATATTCACATTCAACACAAAGTCCTTGTGACAAAGTCAAGAAACAGGCCACCTCCGCTTTTTGATATTGTTCGGTTGTTACTGTGAAACATCCATCAGAAATGCTTGTGTAATGTAAATTCATTCTTCACACAATGGTCATTCATCCGTTTTAGACCTGTGTGAAAATGTCCAGATCTCTGTGCGAAATCAAACAGGACAAAGTTATAAACTCAAAGGATAGGCCTTTCCGATGTATGCCCGGAGAGAAAGTTAGTATCATATCCCAAGCAATGCTATACATTGTTTTTAAAGAAATATAAAAAATAAACACACATTCATCTAGCAAAGCATAATCATTTCTAAGAATTAGCAGGATGGTACAGGAAGATGGAAGGAGGTCAGGAACAGAAACATGAATGATTTCTTTTTCAGCATTTAGCGTCATCTTGGACCCTACTTGGAATCTGACTCAAAAAGAGGAGAGTGAGGCTGAGTTGTGACGATGTTGCTTGGTTACTGGTATGGTGCTCTGAAGTCTGAAGACACATCAAAGCTAACTGGGGAAACTGCCTGATTGATCGGATAGTCACAACGATGTAAAAACATGCTGTCCTCAGTGCTTTAAACGGCTAGAGGCCGTTATAAGGGGTCTGGTTTTGAGGGATGTTTTGGGTCGTCAAGAAAACTTGGGGGCTTTTCCAAATCAACCCTATGATTGAATTAGGTTAGAACAACAACCAGAGTCCGTTAGGGACCTGCTAGCGTAATATTAGTTTAATTGGACCCCAAAGGATCTCTCCTTCAACTGGATTACTGCTGTATCTGGCTAGCTAGAAAGGAGCACACTTTCTTTATCTTGAGCAGCCTGTCAAAGCTATTGAACGAAGCCAGGCTTCCTGAATGAAGTACCCTCTCGCAGTAGTCTGCAGCCACACTGGTGTAAAGGATTCAGGAAAGTTTCACAAGCCGAGCTTAGTGATTATATATAGAATTTGAAAAAGAATCAATCTTCCAAACCATTAACTTTTATTGTTGCTCGCTCTTACTCTCTCCATTAAGTTGTAGAGGACACCATCTAAAGTGTGAAACAAGTTAGAGAGTATAGCAGTGGCTACCGGGGCATTATGTTTGCTGTGTTGTCAGGATGAAATGGCCTAATGATTTTTAGGCTGTAGGGAATGACTTTCAATACTAGAGATGGAAAGAGTAGAGCAACAATGGACAGAAGCCAGGAAAGGAAATGTCCTGTGTAAAGTCCAGATCGGAGAGTATGAATCTGCCTGGAGAAATGAAAGGAGCAGTCCATTGATTTGATTGTTTGTTTGTGTGGAGGCTCCCTCCCAGGCCCCTCCACTGTTGACGTCAGGGCATTGTTGACACTTTGCTAGCACTGGCTATCTCGCTTAAGCTAATTGGTAGCACACAACCACTGCTCGATCAATTAAGCAATCAGGCTCGTTGAATGAAATCTCTGTCGTCAGCAAATGTTTCAAACAGCCATACAAATGTTTTTTTTTATGATTAAGAAAGACAATTCTTGTGTCTTTTTGTATTATTTCCAGGTGTAAAGGATCTGGTTCCGATCTGGTTTTGATTTCGATTGGTTCAGTAATGCATTTACAGATTGGCTTGATGTGAAATTGCCATTACAGTCTTTCAATGTCTCCAGATGTGCAATGAGGCAGCCCGTATGTAAGACACCTGCCACATGTTGCATTAATATATCTTCTACATCGGGGCTGTCGGACAGTCCATTGATCCATGAATGTTTAGTGTGTTTGAAATCACTTCAGCTGTTGCTAGAAATTCCACCACTATCTTGCCATCAGTTCAACAGAAATCAGAAGAGCTAAGGTATGAGGGCAGTCTTGCCACTCTCTTGCCCTTATACCTTGGCTCTTTTGATTCCCGTTGAACTGATCTCTAGACAGACGCACACACAGCTGCATACACCAGGCGCCAAAACTGTCTGAGAGAACCCAGACGGAGGTTCAGGTTACTGAAGTCTTCATTATCCAGTAGCATGTCTGTCCACATCCCCCTGGGGTCATGTCTCAAGCACTGCTGCTACTTGATTCCTCTGAAGTCCTCCAGCCTCTGGAATCCTCCTTTATTGGCCACCCACTCCCACTCCCACACCTCCTTCTACCTCATTTCACTACACCCGCAATAACATCTGCCAACCATGTGTGTGTGACCAACACAATTTGATTTGATTTGATCTCTTGTCGTTTTCTTCGATACAGACCAAGTGTTCTGTCATTGGAGCTGAATAAGTGTCAGACTGGTGTCATTGACATAATGCTTGACCGCATTGGGTGTAATTACCTGCCAATTACCTACCTTACATTTATCGAGCCCAGAGGAGGCTGGTGGGAGGAGCTATATGAGGACGGGCTGATTGTAATGGATGGAATGGAATTAATGGAACGGAGTCAAACATGTGGTTTCCATATGTGTGATGTGTTTCATACCGTTCCATTCATTTAGCAGCCATTACAATGAGCCCATTCTCCTATAGCTCCTCCCAATGGCCTCCTCTGATCTAGCCTAACAATTTAGCGGAAAATGCTAAATATATTACTGCAAGGATTACTGCACTGCCCACACATGTTACAGGCTTGGGCCTTCTTGGTTCTGTCTATTGATGCCTGTTGACGGTGTGATCTCACCATCACAACAACAGTCAACAGTCACGCCCAATTTTTCAGTTTTTGATTTGTTAAAAATGTTTGAAATATCCAATAAATGTCGTTCCACTTCATGATTGTGTCCCACTTGTTGTTGACTCTTCACAAAAAATACAGTTTTATATCTTTATGTTTGAAGCCTGAAATGTGGCAAAAGGTCGCAAAGTTCAAGGGGGCCGAATACTTTCGCAAGGCACTGTAGCTCTACAGTTGTGGCAGTAAGTGTCCAAAGTTGGTTTTGGATTGTTTGTGTTGTCCTCTAGTAAACCTTGATTCTCAAAACTAGTAATTACTTCCGCAACAGTTTGAGGAAGGCCCTTTCCTGTTTCAGCATGACAATGCCCCCGTGCACAAAGCGAGTTCCATACAGAAATGGTTTATCGAGATCGGTCTGGAAGAACTTGACTGGCCTACACAGAGCCCAGACCTCAAACCCATCGAACACCTTTGGGATGAATTGTAACGCAGACTGTGAGCCAGGCCTAATCGCACAACATCAGTGCCCGACCTCAATAATGCTCTTGTGGCTGAATGGAAACAAGTCCCCGCAGCAATGTTCCAACATCTAGTGGAAAGCCTTCCCAGAAGAGTGGAGGCAATGGAAGCAAACGGGGGACCAACTCCATATTAATCCCCATGATTTTGTAACGAGATTTTCAAGCAGGTGTCCACATACTTTTGGTCATGTAGTGTACCACGGCTAAGGGCAGGAACCCAGGTACTCCGCTTTGCGTCATTGGCCATATACCACACCCCCTCTGGCATCCAGGACTACCCTGTTTATAATTAAGCAATAAGGCCCAAGGAGGTGTGGTATATGGCCAATATACCACGGCTAAGAGCTGTTCTTGTCCGCAATGCGGAGTGCCTGGATACAGCCCTTAGCCAAGGTATACTGGCCATATATCACAAACCCCAGTGTAGTGAGGTGCGTACTGGCAGCAGAGAAGTCAGGCGCAAGAGAGCGAAAACTGATTTACAACGGTGTCGTTTAATATCCATAAACCACCGTCAACCGTCCAATAATGGATCAAACAAATACCAGCATACCTGTGCATAAGCACTACAATAAATAATTACCGACAAGAACATGAATGGGAACAGAGGGTTAAATACACAACATGTAATTGATGGAATTGGAACCAGGTGTAATGGAAGGCAAGACAAAACCAATGGAAAATGAAAAGTGGATCAGCGATGGCTAGAAGGTCGGCGACTTTAACCGACGAACGCCGCCCGAACAAGGAGAGGGACCAAGTTCAGCAGAAGTCGTGACACCCAGAGTTGCCTTATTGCTATTATAAACTGTTTTCCAACATAATTAGAGCAGTAAAAATAACAGTTTTATCATACCCGTGGTGTACGGTCTGATATACCACATCTGTCAGCCAATCAGCATTCAGGGCTCTAACCACCCAGTTAAAAATGACAAATATTACACACTAGCCTGTTATGACTGCACCTTCATCAGACTGTCTACCTGTATCAGTCTATGATTTTATTTCACACCTACACAATTAGTTGTGACTCTCAGTTTGTTTTGCTGTCTGCCGTTTTCTCAGAGGACAAGGCATGATACCATAGAAGGACATTATTTCATGTTTGTATGCTTTTGGATACAATAACCAAACAAATGTTTCGGGACAAAGCCCAGTTGGCATGTAAACAGTTGCTTTAATACTCGACTCATTACCTGGTTGTGAAAGATTATTGTTGTTTTCTCCAGATTTCTCATTCATTAAGATGTTATATGTGCCAATTCTTGCTGTCTCTGCCTATTTTAGGAATGAAATGTTGGGAGACAAACGCTGAGAGCTAAATCAAATCAGGCTTTTATTTTCTCTTTGCCCCTCAGGAGCAGTTGAGGTCATTTGTTTCAGTAATTGGCATATTTTGTGGCTAAGCACCTCTCCATGTATTCATGTGGTTATTAGATAATATAGCTCTACTCATGGTTCTCACCCCCTTCCATAGACTTGTGATGATAACGGATCAGAGAGAGTCAGGCATGACAGCTGTGCTCTGTGAGTCTGTGTGAACCAAGGGGGTGACATTTGTTTCAACTTTTCACCCCCTCAGCTGACGACACACAGACACAGATGCAGAGAGAAGCAGAAAGGCACACACACTTTGATCTTAACGACAACTAAATGACATTTGTAAACATCCCATGCAACCGTCCAAATGTTTGATCATGGATGGAGATACAGATACAATTGATAGAGATATCAAGTGCTAACACACCTAAGGTAGCTCTAACAGCCTGCTTGTGCCATGAATGAAAGAGGCCTGTTCTGTTCTGTGTTCTTCACTGTCCCCTTGTCCACTGTCACATGAATTGTGTTGTGTGGAAGCCACGTCTAAAGCCCGGAGCTCATTACGCGATTTGCTGGAATCTGAGGCCACTCAGCGGCTTTGTGTTTGGTAAAATGGTCCTTCTTCCCTGTCTCTGTCTAAGCATTAAGCTCATGGAGCCAGATCAAATTGAATAATGCTCTTAGATAGAGTAGACAATGGGCTAAATGAGTGAGATTGCATTTATTTTTTGACCCTAATTGACCTTTTATACACTAAATATGTGTTTGTTTGAGTCTGGCACTTTTCAGGAATCACCATACAAAGTGGTATAGGAAATGTAGGTGACATTGCTGAGTAACAACTGATGGCATTGCAAACACAAACACAGCGGGATCGTACCAGCTAACAGCAAACGTTCCCACAACTTTAGACAGCGTTCCCTTAAGAGTCTCTTTAGGTTATTAACTAAAGTTTTGATAGGAATGTTCCTGTGATGTGCAAGGAATGTTTTCAGGAGACCATTCCGTTAATGTCAAACATAACTTGCGGTTACCATGTTCTCAGGACTTAAGAAATTAATGTTCTAGACATGTTTCATGGGAACATTGCAAGAACATTCATGTGTCCAAAGAAAAATATATTACACATCACACTTTTTACCGAGCCAATCGAAGCCCTGATTGGTGAACCACCGATCCATGTTTAACTCTTTGTCTGTTGGCAAGGTTATGGATACTCACCTGTGGTGGCTACTCATAGGAGGAAATTCAGTGAATTTCATAAAAATAAAAATAGTGAAACATTTCAAAAGTTGTCCTTTTTTAGATAAAACTATGCTATATATATTCATGTCACCAAATAATTGATTAAAACACATTGTTTTGCAATGAATGTCTACAGTAGCTTCAACTGCCCTCTGTTGGGTAGCACCATGGTGTAGCAGGAGGACAGCTAGCTTCCGTCCTCCTCTAGGTATATTGACTTCAATACAAAACCTAGGAGGCTCATGGTTCTCACCCCCTTCCATAGACTTACACAGTAATTATGAAAACCTCCGGAAGCCACTCCTCAGTAAAAGGCACATGAGATTGCCAAAAAGCACCTAAAGACTCTCTGACCATGAGAAACAAGATTCTCTGGTCTGCTGAAACCAATATTGAATTCTTTGGTCTGGACGCCAAGCATCACGTCTGGAGGAAACCTGGCACCATCCCTATGGTGAAGCATGGTGGTGGCAGCATCATGCTGTCGGGATGTTTTTCAGCAGCAGGGACTTGGAGACTAGTCAGGATCGAGGGAAAGATGAACGGATCAAACTACAGAGAGATCTTTGATGAAAACCTGTTCCAGAGTGCTCAGGACCCCATCCAATCTGACAGAGAATGAGAGGATCTGCAAAGAAGAATGGGAGAAACTCCCCAAATACAGGTGTGCCAAGCTTCTATAGCGTCATACCCAAGAAGACTCAAGGCTGTAGTCACTGCCAAAGGTTCCTCAACAAAGTGCTGAGTAAAGGGTCTGATTACTTATGTAAATCTGATGTTTCAGTGTTTTATTTTTTATACATTTGCAAAGATTTCGAAAAACCTTTTTTTACTTTGTCATTATTGGGTATTGTGTGTAGATTGATGAGGGGGAAAAACGATTCAAGCCATTTTAAAAGAAGGCTGTAATGTAAACAAGGGGTCTGAATACTTTCCGAATGCACTGTATTTAACACATGATTACATTGTGCATGTTAATTTATACAGTAATTATTATACATCATGTCCGCACTTGGGATTTGAATTCACAACCTCTTGGTTCATGGTATTCCGATCTTCCTGCTATGCCAGCATGTCAGTTATCAGTTCATCCTAGTATTCTCATCATTGATTTTATTGACTTATTTCAGCAATTTAAGGGCTTTCTGTATTAGTTGCCTAATGTTGGTGGGGCATATTAACCTGTTTTAATGTTACTCCTGAATCACTATAATCAATCAAATATTCTTTAGCACAATTACTGGAAGTCTATGGTATCTACTAGTATGCTAGGAGTTATCATGGACTTCCAGTCATTGCGTTAAACACTAGTCAGCAATTGTGCTACCGCTAGTTAGCAACTTCCTTCAAACTTCACGCAGAAGCATAAACATTTTATCCACGGGTTCATCTGGGGAATTAGATAAATGGCTAAATGGCTTCATTGCCAAAATCCTGAAGTATCCCTTTAAAATTTGGAGATGGAACTCTGTGCTTGTTTTGGTATAACTGCAGGCTGCATCACATCCGGCGGTGATTGGGAGTCCCATAGGGCGGCGCACAATTGAGCCAGCGTCGTCCGTGTTTGGCCAGGGTAGGCCGTCATTGTAAATAAGAATTTGTTTGACTTGCCTAGTTAAATAAAGGTTAAATAAATAAAATGACTGTCATCGTCATTGCTTAAATGTGAAATGTGAGAAAGTACAGACATGCTACTGTAAACATTCACATTTCTAATATTCTGAGAATATGGCAACCATGTTCTGGTTTCTATCAGAAGCAACACTGTGACCTGATCCATGTTTTGTCAACAAATTAGCATTGTTCCAGATAGAAATGCAACGACTAGAACTGATGTGATTCCTTATCAGAGACACGTTTGTTCCAAATGTTATATGTGCTGTGGATTTTTAAAAAGACGACAGAGTTCTCTTTGAGATGCTCAGCTATCTAGAATTCTACATTCTTTCAAGGAGAAACACATTTAAATTAGAACAGATAGGTGTGTTGTAACTGTTGCCAAGTAATGACATTAACATACTGTATGTTGTTAAGAATGTGAGAGTAGGGTGACTCCCCTTGCGGGTCTCAAACCTAGGCCACCAGCACCGATGACAAACACTCTCACTACTGTCCCAAGAATGTATATCTCTAGGGCATGTGCTTATTAGGCCAGTACCACCCTATCCCCTCCTCCCTACGCACTTGTGTAGATTTGAAACAACTTGATAGGTGTAAGCAATAGGGTGAATGCACTTTGAAGTAAATCTTAGCTCTGTTAAAAGTACACTCGAGAAAAAACACTTTTATTGAGCATAGTGATTCAGGAGAATCATTAAAACAGGTTAATATGCCCCAACAACATTAATGAAACAAAATCAATGGTAGTCCAAATTAGCTGATTACTGACACAGATATGTGGCGTAGCAGGAAGATCTGAATACCGTGAACCAGGAGGCTGTGAGTTCAAATCCCAGGTGAGAACATATTGAACAATAATTACTGTATGAATTAACATGCACCATGTAGTCAAAGTGTGTCAAATATGTAAGTTGAAAACACTGTTAAATGCAGTGTGTCTGTATCCCTAACCTTGTCAACAGACAAAAAGAGCTGTGAAAGGATCAGTGGTTCACCAATCAAATCAGGGCCTGATGTCCTGACAAATGATACACAGAAATGTTGCTGCCACGTTCCCATGAACAGTGTCTAGAACATTAACATCTAATATTGCGAGAACATGGCAACCATGTTCGGTGGAAAGTTGATGGAATATTCTCCTAACGCTCATAAAACTGGACACATGAATGTTCTTGCAACGGAAATGTGCCCATTGAAACTCGTGTTGAGTATACTCTTGAGAACATTGTAACCACGTTCTAGATCAGTGCTGCTTGACATTACGGGAAAGTTCTCCTAACTTTAACATCAAAAGGTTCTCAGAAAGGTTTGCTAACGTGGATAGAATGTTCCCCTAAAAAAAAAAGGCACGTGCTTCTGATTTGCGAGGTAAAACAAACCACAGCATCTCAAATGTGAAGGCAGAAAATGACTTTAGACCATTTAGAAGGCTGTTTTGTTTCTAGAACATATGTTCTAGTGAAGATTTTGCAGGAAGAAGCTAAGATACACTCTTTGTGTGGATTTTCATCACTGTGTGGAGAATCTGTTGAATCTTCTATGTGGAGTATATTGTAGATCGGCAATGTGAAGTATATCAGGAACTTACCGTGTACTACAGAACGCTAACTGTTATTACGCTTATTGAACTGTGGTTTTTCACGTCATGACATTGGTCATTTCCGTAGCTTTCTCGCTCTAGCTCGGCCGATTGTGATTGTGGTTCTCAACCCCTTGACTTCTGCTCTGGGATCAAACGCACACTGCTTTCTGTTCCTGTGGTGAGGGTTAATGACCTGAGAGAAAACACTCAACACCAGCAAGTCACCATCGAGCAGTCCAGGAGGAGCAGGATAAGGAAGAGGAGGCCCTTCCTGGTACTACCACTCCTTATGTTTTCTCCTTGACTCCAAAAGACACGGTGGCCAATCGCTGTGGAGTGCTCGCCCCTGTCTCACTGTCAAGTAGCTAGACACTTCTGGACAGTGGTCCGTCAACTGTGTTCGGTATTGTGAGTTTTCTGAGAGAGTGTTTGTGTGCGTGCGTGCATGTGTGTGTGCACATGTGGTTGGGCCTTTCCTATAACCAAGGCAGCCATAATGGACTGAGATGCCGAGCATTCCTCAGACATTTCTCCCCCTGCCTGCCTGCTTCTCTCTTCTCTTCTGTTCCCCCGCCAGTTTCAGGGGCAGAGGGCCTCTGACCCCTCAGACCAGCCCTGGGTTCCTGCCACGGTTCTCAATTCAAGCCAATCAGAATGAGTTTTCCCCCAGAAAAGGGATTTATTATAGATATATTTTGTAAATACTCCTTGGTTTCATCAGCTGTCAAGGTCTCAGACCATCCCGGAAGTGAAGAAGCCGAATGCAGAGGTCGTGGGTTGGCGTGGTTACATGACCCGGTTGGACGTACTGCCAAATTCTCTAAAATGACATTGGAGGCGGCTTATGGTAGAGAAATTAACATTCAATTCTGTGGCAACAGCTCTGGTGGATTTTCTTGCAGTCAGCATCCCAATTGCACGCTCCCTCAAACCATGAGACATCTGTGGCATTGTGTTGTGTGACAAAACTGCCCATATTAGAGTGGCCTTCTATTGTACCCAGCACAAGGTGCACCTGTGTAATGGTCATGTTGATTAATCAGCTTCTCGATATGCCACACCTGTCAGGTGGATGGATTATTTTGGCAAAGGAGAACTGCTCATTAATGTAAACAAGTTTGTGCACAAAATTTGAGAGAAATAAGCTTTTTGTGCGTATGGAACATTTTGGGGATCTGTTATTTCAGTTCATGAAACTTGGTGCCAACACTTTACATGTTGCGTTTATATTTTTGTTTGGTATATTTGATTCAGCAGATGTGATTGAATGCCATTATAGATGAACCACAGAGCCAGAATCATTTAGTTCTTAATGAACACAATTATTTTGTTAATGTTCAAACAAGTTGGCCATAATTAATACATTTCCACTAGTGTACAGTTACTGTGCCTTCCAATACCTAGAATGTTGTATTCAAATCTGCAGCTAAAAGCTGAATTGAAAGCTTTTGGAGAGAAGACAAGGAGAGAAGTTCAATTTCTGTAGTTGCTGGTGAACATGACACACACTGAATTTGACAGTTACACCAAGTTCCATATTTAGACATAATATTTTACAGAGGGCTACATTTGAGAAAACTCAGATGTACAGTAGTTACTGTATTATATCAAATATCACCGTATAGGTGTTCTCTCTCTGGGAGATAAGACTCATATGGTAGGCCTGCTAAACTGGTGCCTGCTGTGAGAGATGGAAAGGGCTGATGGGACAGCCGTGTCAAATATTGTCTTTGGCCTCAGCCACGTCCGTTTGCATCTCAAAAGTGAGGGAACACCGGAGTCCCTCTTGCAGAGCCTCTTAAGAGCCCTGCTTTTAGCTGACGGCCTGTATAGGTATTGGAGCGTACTGGAGTGGCCCTCGGGGGTGCTCACTTGATGGGGTGAAATGTGGGAGCGGGGGAGATCGCTCAGCCAGTGTCAGAAGCAGTGTCTCGTCCACTGCAATCAATACACACTGCTGCTTAATAATGAATGCTGTTTTCTGAAACATCAAACGTCTCCCAGCTCATCTAAGGCACATTAGGCATTTTAACCCTAATGCCTAATGCAGACCAGACTACCGACTCCCTTACTGTGTTTGTGCGTGCATGTGCACATGTGCGTGCATGTGCGCGTTGTGTTTGTGCTGTTTCATGGAACATACAGCAGAGCACTCTGGTCGTGTCTGTTTACATTCCAGACAATGTTCTTCTCTCTGGACTTACTGTACAGTAGCCATTAGCGACTGTACAAGATCCTATCGCCATTATACGCTGTATGGCTCCTACATATAGAGCTGTATTATTGGGCGAGGTCATTTACATCTTAGCATCTTTCACGAGGAAGCACATGAAATAATACAAAGTGGACACTACATTATTTTATTCTATCTTTGCGGTAGCCATTTAGCTAATCTAAGGCGCTTTCAAGTGTAAAATGTTTAAATGTTTAAAGCCTGTTGTTGAACCCATGCGCCAATCTAAATAACATAATAGCAAAAATCCCCATCAAAATCCGTCAGTTTAAGCTTGCATGGGCTGCATCTCAATCCACCGCATCTGCCTATGTCGGCCTTCCGCATTTGCGGTGGAAGGTGGCCGAGCTACAGCCGTGTTTGTCCGACCATGAGACCCCCACTAATGTCAGACTAATGGAAGAATGGAGGTAGTTTTGTACCAACAAAATATGTGTAAAAAAAATATATATATATTTCCTGGCTTTCTTATATCTCTTAGATATCGGACAGGCACTTCAAAACCTTATCCCTTATTAGCAATTTTTTAAATGTATTTTTTGCTGTTTATGAATGTGTTATTCATGCGTTTCTATGGGCTATAGTGGTAAAGGCCAAATTCAATATTTTAATCCTCCCACCCAAAAATATATTGATATCTAAAGGAGTCCTTAAATTCACAATCAAATAACTAAATGATCCATGGTATGACCATCTAAAAACAATTCCATATGTTAGCTTAGTA
This sequence comes from Oncorhynchus nerka, assembly GCF_034236695.1. NCBI lineage: Eukaryota > Metazoa > Chordata > Actinopteri > Salmoniformes > Salmonidae > Oncorhynchus > Oncorhynchus nerka. Next base: position 51,968,912 of record NC_088406.1, read on the forward strand.
ACTTCTTTATAAGAACACTACATTGCTACTTTTTTCAGGACTAGTGTACTACGATAAAGCCCTTAACCTGCTTTAAAATATTTCTCTGTCCCAATGGGTGAACGGCTGCTTCTCAGGCACACTCAACCCCTTGTATAGTACTGTGTACTACCTGGCATTGATTCACGCCACTTTTAGGGTACACCAAAAAAGGAGAGAGCCGCTCTCGAATACTTCTAAAGGTGGCTATCTTTAGAATTGCCAATGGGAGAGAGACAATGCGAGAGAGAGAGAGAGAGTTCCAGCATACATCTCATATTTCTGAAGGCATGTCATGGGGTTCGCTCTGTCGTCACAGTCAATGCGGCACGAATATAAGATTGTCCCTAATGGCCTTTCCCATACTTTTGTGCTTCAGTGTTATTTTTGCCTTTTCCTGAGTACACAAATCCTTTTGGAGGCCACTTTTTCCCTGAAATGTGGGAAAGAGGATGGAAGGGGAAATTTGTACCACCATGGGATAAGGCAAAAGGCGGGAACCCTGTGAGTTTGCAGTTAAAATACAGCTGTCCATTTTGTTATGATTTCACTTGTATTTTTGGGGGGTGGGAGTCAGAGCTGGACATGGGAAGCTGACCGGATCCCACATAATGTCAGAAGTCATGGACAACACATACTTTTATGCAGAGGTTATCCAAACAGTGAGTGTTGGAGAGTGTGCGTGGAAGAAAGCAATATGTTGCCATGTTATCAAAGTCTCATCTTTTGAGACAATGCCAAACAAATAACAAATATTTCAAGAGCGATGAGCCAGTGAACCTGCTGAATCTGCAGTAGTAGTCTTCAGTCTCTTCACAGTGGGAGCCGGAGAATGTTCTAGACTGGGTCGTGTTCATTAGGGTACATCGTAGAAAAACAGTGCAACAGAAAACAAAAAACCTGTAACCTCATTGGACAGGTTCAGGTAGTACCTCCCTGTTTCACAACTTTTTCTCCCTATGGAACATGTAATTCAAGACAACATCCAGATGGACCAATAGAAGAGGAGTGTTACGTTTAAAAAAAATCCGCCCCTGAGGTGATTTTAGGAACAGGTGTGCTGCTGAAAGAGTAAGAAGGGATCGGATTCACTGAGAAAAAATTGGATGACATTATTTTCTGTTGCGTGTGTGTGGTCCCATTTCTCCATCTTGTGTTTTTTCTCCTCCTCTCTCTTATACATCATTGGACTGTAACGGTATGTTGACTGGCCCCCAGAGTAGGCATTAGATGACGGCCCAGGGGAAAGCATTTGAGTCATGGTGACCAAGCAGCACACCTGTTCCTAAAATCACCTAAGGGGTGGATGTTTTTTTAAAACTTATAACACTCCTCTTCTATTGGTCCATCTGGATGTTGTCTTGAATTTTGGCCCGGAAATGTGCCTATTGTAGCTGCCCATGTCAGTACTATCTCTCAGCATGTAAAGTATCAGCTTAGTCACAGCTTCTTGCAGCGCAAGATGTTGGAGTTAGCCTTTCTAATGCTAACTGGCTAGCAGCTAACTCAGCACAGTGAAGTTGGAGTTAGCCTTTCTAATGCTAACTGGCTAGCAGCTAACTCAGCACAGTGAAGTTGGAGTTAGCCTTTCTAATGCTAACTCGCTAGCAGCTAACTCAGCGCAGTGAAGTTGGAGTTAGCTTTTCTAATGCTAACTGGCTAGCAGCTAACTCAGCACAGTGAAGTTGGAGTTAGCCTTTCTAATGCTAACTCGCTAGCAGCTAACTCAGCACAGTGAAGTTGGAGTTAGCCTTTCTAATGCTAACTGGCTAGCAGCTAACTCAGCACAGTGAAGTTGGAGTTAGCCTTTCTAATGCCAACTGGCTAGCAGCTAACTCAGCACAGTGAAGTTGGAGTTAGCCTTTCTAATGCTAACTGGCTAGCAGCTAACTCAGCACAGTGAAGTTGGAGTTAGCCTTTCTAATGCTAACTCGCTAGCAGCTAACTCAGCACAGTGAAGTTGGAGTTAGCTTTTCTAATGCTAACTGGCTAGCAGCTAACTCAGCACAGTGAAGTTGGAGTTAGCCTTTCTAATGCTAACTCGCTAGCAGCTAACTCAGCACAGTGAAGATGGAACCATATAGCAGGTGTGGTGAGTTGAAGCTCAGCCATAACACTAGCGTTATCCCAAGGTTACGCCACTACCGAAGCTAGCACAGTGTCATTAAATGATGGCTGGAATTGGGACCAGTACACATTGTTATTAGGTCTCAAGAGATTTCAGAATATACCCAATGTTACTGTGATGGCATAGAAAAACAGTTATTTGATCTCTGTGTCTCTCTGTTATATTTTCATTTTTTAAGTTTCTGCTGGTGTTTTTTCTGTAGCCACTGTGTATCGAATACCAAGTTTGGTGAGAAAACATGTGTTATTCATGGTCCTTTATATTGAGTCCATTATGCCCAAGGCCAAGGGCTTTTGCCTGTTTGCCATTCCCATTCAGACAGGGGCTACTCTATTGTTGTCACGTTCTGACCTTAGTTCTCATCGACAGTACCGAGGCAGCTGTCGATCGTTGTTTCTGATTGAGAATCATACTTAGGTAGCCTGGTTTCTCCATTTTGGTGGTGAGTGATTGTTTTATGTGTCTGTGTTTTTTCACACAGAACTGTTTCGTTTTCAGTTTGTGTAGTGTTCAGTTTTGATTAAGAATATGACAAACACTTACCACGCTGCGTATTGGTCCGATCCTTCCTACTCCTCCTCAGAAGAGGAGGACGAAAACCGTTACAGAATCACCCACCACAACCGGACCAAGCAGCATGGTAACCAGGAGCAGAGGGTTCTGGACTCCTGGACATGGGGTAGTAGAGGACGGAAACCGTTACAATTGTTGAACACATCATGTAACACTTTTGTTCTAACTTGTTCGGAATTTAATGCAAAGGACAGACATTTACAGAACTACTGCCATTACAATAATTGTTCACGTGGTAGTTCAGTTTTGATATGTCACAATCTACAGTAACGTAATGTGAACGTGTATTTCGTGCACTGATGCTGATTTGTTTTTTTTTACAATAAAAGTAGCATGTTATATGGTACTGCATATGTATCAAAGGGAGCCCATGCAGTCGTCCCACCAGTGAAATCTGGGTTGTTGTTCTTCGCCACAGTGCCAATGATATACAGTGTGTATGTGTTTTTAAGTTCTCTATAGCAGGGTTTTCCAAACTCGGTCCTGCCCCCCCGGGTGCATGTTTACCCTTAGAAGTACACAACTGATTCAAATAATCGAAGCTTGATGATTAGTAGGTTATTTGAATCAGCTGTGTAGTGCTAGGACAAAAAAAACGTGCCCCCGGGGGGAGGTTTGTGAAAGCCCGGGTTATAGCTAGAGGTGAAACATGTTTGTCAGGTAATAACTGCTGTCATCCTGCTGTTGCTATTCAAAACCTAGCAGGAAGTTGTAGGAACGTCCAACCCTAATTAAAAGCTCTGGGGGTGAAGTTTCCGCTAGGTACATATCAAGGATCAGCAACCCCTCCCCCAATCCTACCTAATCTTACCAATTAGTGGGGGAAAAAAATCCCAAATTGACTCAAGACCGGTGTCTAGGGGGGCGACTTCACTCTGCTCCTAATAAAACAGAATCCCAAAAGAGGATATTTAAAGTTAATGAGCCAGGCAATAATTAGGGGACGGCCAGAGTCCTAGTGTCTGATGCTTCACAGTGGGCCTCTTCTCATTCGCTCTGAAGTATGCACGCCTGTGATCACTTTTCCATTCTCTTTTGAAGGTCTAGTCCCAAAGCATATTTGATGATGTGACTTTTAACATGCTCTGTGTGTGCAGACATGCTTGACTGACTGTGAATTGTACTCCTGGCGCAGCGTAACCTGTGAGGATCAGTGTTTTTGACAGATAAAAGGGCATTTGATGGATCTGATGATTAAAGGGGAGCTCTTTCTTTGGTGCCTGTTAGAACAGACAGAGGGTACAGCAGCAGAACTCATTTGATTGACGAGCTCTTGACAAGGTCCTCATATTTGCATCTTTGGGAATGCCTCAGAGAGAGACCTACTCTCTTAAGGATGTTAAGACCTCTAGGCAACAGGGGAAACTAGTGGTACAAGAAGGCAGTTCTGTGTTGGGTTGTGACGCGGTCTTGAACTTTGTTGCCCTCTCAGGAGGTTACTCCACCGCTTGCCATCCAGTATATTTCTCCTGCCGAAGGATGAAACCAAAATGTAAGAGTCTAGGCTACAGCACCACTCTGTGCCAACTGTCAATGCCAAGTCCAGTGCCAACTCTCTCCTGGTCTAGAGCCAGACAGGCCAGACAAACCCAGCCATGTTGTTCCTAGGTTCTCACGAACACTGACACGGCACTAAAGTAGTGGGTCTATTTATGACGCTTAGGGGGTCAACGCATTGTACAGTGTCTACCGTATCGTGTAAGCAAACACACATGACATGGTATTGTTATTCTTAGAGGTGAACTGCCATTATGAACAATGAGTGGTGTATATGAGTATGTATGGAAACATAGACAGTGCACTCGGAAAGTATTCAGACCCCTTCCCTTTTCCACATTTTGTTATGTTACAGCCTTATTCTAAAATGGATCAAATAAATAAAAATCCTCAACAATCTACACACAATACCCCATAATGACAAAGCAAAATCAGTTTTTTAGAAATGTTTGAAATGTATTTTTTAAAAACTATCTTAAAAAATAACTTACTTAAGTAATCAGGCCCTTTGCTATAAGACTCGAAATTGAGCTTAGGTGCATCCTGTTTCTGTTTAAGGCTGTGAAGTAACAAAATGTGGACAAAGTGAAGGTTTCTGAAAACTTTCCAAATGCACTGTATCGTGCAGTGGTCAAATTCTATAACAAACATCTATGGGGGAAATGAGGAGAAAGCATGGAATAGCTGCTTTCTGTCCTCCTGGTTCCTAAACTGTACCGTTCATCCTAACGAATCATTTTAGATTTGTGAAATTTCAGTTTACCGAAGACCAGGGTAAAGTCCACTATAAATAAAGAATGGATTTATTTTTAGTGGGGAGAAGATTTAGATGTAGCCCTGGTCTTGTTTAGAATAGATTCATCTAGCGTGCCAGACTTTACAGCTACACAGAGACACACTCACCTGACTGGAAGATCAATCAGAGTAGATGAAATACATTGTAGGCATTATATACGAACATTCTTTGTGGTACTATATGCAGTTTATATGAAGACTTTTCAAATACAAATGATTCTCTTCACAACTGCCTCTAGAGAGTAATACTCAATCACTTATTGAAACATAAACAGACGTAAAGTCAAGGGAAGAATGACTCTCCAATGGATGTGCAGAAAGATTCCTTACCGTGTATATATGTACTATAATGTGGTGTGTGTATGTGTGTGTGTAGATGTGTGTCGATCTCAAATGCTGTAAATCTGGCAGGTTGCCTTTAACGTGTGTAGTCTGTTTACTGGTGGAATCATGTCTTCAGGTCAAGTTCACGGGCCCCCAGAGCATAAACTTGCTTAAGTTGAATGTTTCACGTTTGATTGGTAAGGTGAAGCTTTATTTAGCGGTGAAGGTTGGTTGTTGGTGGAGTTTCAACTCAGATCTGAATCCACCGCCACCCCCTCCCCCTCAAAGGGATTTGTACCACTCCATAGCCCCCCAAGTCAGATGATAGGGATGAGCAGTATTGTCAGATGACAGGTCTCTCAGTTAGGAAATCACAAGGACATCATCCATAATTGAAAATCATCATTGAAAACCTCAGTGGCAACATGAATTGAATCCCTAAAATGACTGCGGAGACTCTGATGGTATGTAATTTAACAATGCAGGTCTTTGGCTAGTGTGGTTGAAACCCATATATCCTGTCAAGGTCCAGTGGTTATGCTAGTTGAAAGGTGAGACCTTGAAGCGGATTAGATGGGGAGATACAGTATATGATGAGATAAGAGGTGGTGTGAGTGCCCCACACCTGCTCCCCTAAAGCCAGGCTACCTAGACAGACAGACAGATGGACAGAGAGAGGGAGGCGGGTAGGGCGTGTCCCTCCATCCATCCCTTTGAGTCAAAAACACATTCCGGGCTTTGAAAAGCCAGTGCCATGTCTCATCTACCTGTCTTGGGATTCTGTTTTTTTTTTTTTGCACTGCGGGTCAGGGGAAGAAAAAAAAAACGCGTTATAGTGTGTGAAGTCTCGAAAACATTACTCCGAATGCATGATCTAGTGCGTGATTGCGTTGACTCCCGCCATAGGTCATTTAAGTACAGCGCGTCAATTACCAGCGGTTGTCAAACACGTGCATGTTTATCTCGAGAGGAGCTGTACGATGTCCCCATTGCGGTCACAGAAAAACCCCGAACCAAATGGAATTCAAATAATTGAACCTATGTCATCAATTAGTCGTTTAAAAACCGAGAAATAACCTACATTTCAGATAATCTCTCAGCACTAGGTGTTTGCAGGCAGGAGTTACGTCTACAAATACATCAAGGTCTGGTGTGCAGATATGCAAAATATTTGATATAATATGGCCTGAAAAAGAGGGCTCCGCCTTTACATGTCTTTGAAAGCAGTAACAATAATGAATAGTTAACCTGAAAATGCTTGTTTCTGTTATCTGGTGTAATTATGCCACGCTTTGTTGGCAAGCCCACTGATCTCACATGATTGAGCATGGACAGCTGGAACACTTCCGGTTCCTCACTTGAACTATCAACAGTGACTTCCTTGCTAGTGCATTGTAATGACACTCCTTTTAATCTCTCGTCTTCTGTCAGAGAGCATGTCAACACCTAGAAATAATCAGAGTTGTCAGCCCGCTCCAGACATGTCTCAGACTCATTTGTCGTAATTAGACTCAATTATAATGTTCAAGGTGGTTGATTCTTAGGTATGCAGACAACTGCCTCCGGCTAAACTCTGACTGCTGTGAACAATGCTGTGTTTGAAGCCACGTTTCTTTTCATGAAACCTTTTTTTAAGACATTCTTAATGTGTCCAGTCTAGTCTACTAGGTAATCACATTTAAAACCTGCAAAGCGTGTCATGTCATAATGATGAAAGGATGTTTTCAACTGCTGGTATCAAGCATTTAGTTTATTTGCGAGATAATGCTATACCATGTGATAATTATCTTCAATGTTAGGTAAGATGATGCCTAATACCATGGGAGAAAGGTCTTGGTAACACCTTACAGTAGGCTGCATTCATAAAGCCTTAATATGGGCTACATAATGTTTGAACGTATCTCTTCTGCACATGAAGGTACTCACCTCACATGTGCACAGTGTGGACAAGGGGCACAGCTCCTCTCACATTCTGGCCTCCCGGCCATCAATAACTCTTAATATAGTAGCAGTCAAAAGTTTGGCAACACCTACTCATTCAAGGGTTTTTCTTTAATTGAACTATTTTCTACATTGTAGAATAATAGTGAAGACATCAAAACTATGAAATAAAACATATGTAGTAACCAAAAAAATGTTAAACAAATCTAAATATATACTTTGAGATTCTTCAAAGTAGCCACCCTTTGCCTTGATGACAGCTTTGCACACTCTTGGAATTCTTTCAACCAGCTTCACCTGGAATGCTTTTCCAACAGCCTTGAAGGAGTTCCCACATATGCTGAGCACTTGTTGGCTGCTTTTCCTTCACTCTGTGGTCCAACTTATCCCAAACCATCTCAATTGGGTTGAGGTCGGGTGATTGCGGAGGCCATGTCATCTGATACAGCACTCCATCATTCTCCTTCTTAGTCAAATAGCCCTTACACTGGAGGTGTGTTGGGTCATTGTCCTGTTGAAAAACATGAGAGTCCCAATAAGCGATGGGACTATCATGGCTTATCGCTGTAGAATGCTATGGTAGCCATGCTGGTTAAGTGTGCCTGAATTATAAATAAATCACTGACAGTGTCACCAGCAATTACCTCCACACCATCACACCTCCTCCATGATTCAGGGCGGGAACCACACTTACGGAGATCAAAAATCTCAAATTTGGACTCATCAGACCAAAGTACATATTTTCACCGGAGCAAGTTTTTCTTGTGTCATTTAGTAGTGGTTTCTTTGCAGCAATTCGACCATGAAGGCTTAATTCACACAGTCTCCTCTGAACAGTTGATGTTGAGATGTCTGTTACTTGAACTCGGTGAAGCATTTATTTGGGCTGCAATTTCTGAGGCTGGTAACTCTAATGAACTTATCCCCTGTAGCAGAGGTAACTCTGGGTCATCCTTTCCTGTGGCGTTCCTCATGAGAGCCAGTTTCATCATAGCGCTTGATGGTTTTTGCGACTGCACTTGAATAAACTTTAAAAGTTCTTGACATTTTCTGCATTGACTGACCTTCATGTCTTAAAGTAATGATGGACTGTCATGTCTCTTTGCTTTTTTTGAGCTGTTCTTGACAGCTGTGATATGGACCAAATAGGGCTATATTCTGTATACCACATCGACCTTGTCACAACACAACTGATTGGCTCAAATGCATTAAGAAGGAAAGGAATTCCACAAATGAACTTTTATCAAGGCACACCTGTTAATTGAAATGCATTCCAGCTGACTACCTGATGAAGCTGGTTGAGAAAATGCCAAGAGTGTGCAAAGCTGTCAAGGCAAAGGGTGGCTACTTTGAATAATCTCAAATATCAAATATATTTGGATTTGATTAACACTTTTTTGGGGTTACTACATGATTCCATGTGTTATTTCATAGTTGTAATGTCTTCACTACTATTCTACAATGTAGAAAATAGTACAAATAAAGGAAAACCCTGGAATGAGTAGGAGTGTCCAAACTTTTAAATGGTACTGTAGATCTCGTAAGTAAGGTGAGCAATGTGTAACCCCCCCACACACACACACAGTCCTTGACTTGGGCAGGAGCTCACCGGAGCTGAGTACAAGCACCTAAAATGTTCTACTGCTTGATCTCCTGTTCGTCTTACAGAATATTAGCTCAAAAGTATTGTGGAGTTCCTGCACCTTAATATAACATGAGTACCACCACCTGTTTCAGTCCAAGTCAAGCACTGGACACACACAAGCCTGTTCAGAGTGAGTCAGCATTGGCCTGTTGTTACGTTGCTAATGCACAGGAAATGTTTTTGTGGGAATACCTAATTGAATCACTGTAATAAGACAACATCCTTCTTCCTCCATTAGCCTCTGGTGTGTGTGTGATTTACTGTTGGTGCAGGACA